>NC_057804.1:433614480-433914480 GCF_018294505.1 Triticum aestivum | reverse complement strand
TAACTGTATTGCGATAGACATAATCCAATTATGTCTATGTTCAACGCAAACACCAAATGACAATTATTCAGGTTTAATACTAATCTTGATGGTAGAGGGAGCGTGCGATGTTTGATCACATCAAACTTGGAAACACTTCCAACACATATCGTCAGCTCACCTTTAGCTAGTCTCCGTTTATTCTGTAGCTCTTTTATTTCGAGTTACTAACACTTAGCAACCGAACCGGTATCTTAATACCCTGGTGCTACTAGGAGTACTAGTAAAGTACATATTAACATAATGTATATCCAATATACTTCTATCGACCTTGCCAGCCTTCTCATCTACCAAGTATCTAGGGTAATTCTGCTCCAGTGGATGTTCCCCTTATTACAGAAGCACTTAGTCTCGGGTCTGGGTTCAACCTTGGGTTTCTTCATTAGAGCAGCAGCTGATTTGCTGTTTCATGAAGTATCCCTTCTTGCCCTTGCCCCTTTTTGAAACTAGTGGTTTCACCAACCATCAACAATTGATGCTCCTTCTTGATTTCTACTTTCACGGTGTCAAACATCGCGAATACCTCAAGGATCATCATATCTATCCCTGATATGTTATAGTTCAGCACGAAGCTCTAGCAGCTTGGTGGAAATGACTTTGGAGAAACATCACTATCTCATCTGGAAGATCAACTCTCACTCGATTCAAGTGATTGTTGCACTCAGACAATCTGAGCACAAGCTCAACGATTGAGCTTTTCTCCCTTAGTTTGCAGGCTAAGAAAATCGTCGGAGGTCTTATACCTCTTGACGTGGGCACGAGCCTGAAATCCCAATTTCAGCCCTCGAAACATCTCATATGTTCCGCGACATTTCGAAAATGTCTTTGGTGCCTCAACTCTAAACCGTTTAACTGAACTATCAAGTAGTTATCAAAACGTGTATGTCCGATGTTCGCAACATCCACAGACGACGTTTGGGGTTCAGCACACTGAGCAGTGCATTAAGTACATAAGCTTTCTACTGTCCGCATAGTTGCTACTATCAACAACTATATTTTTCTCTAGGAACATATCTAAACAGTGGAACTAAAGCGCGAGCTTACGACATAATTTGCAAAGATCTTTTGACTATGTTTAGGATAATTAAGTTCATCTTATGAACTCCCACTCAGATAGACATCCCTCTAGTCATCTAAGTGATTACATGATCCGAGTCAACTAGGCCGTGTCCGATCATCACGTGAGACGGACTAGTCATCATCGGTGAACATCTTCATGTTGATCATATCTACTATACGACTCATGCTCGACCTTTCGGTCTCTTGTGTTCCGAGGCCATGTCTGTACATGCTAGGCTTGTCAAGTCAACCTAAGTGTTTCGCGTGTGTAAATCTGGCTTACACCCGTTGTATGTGAACGTAAGAATCTATCACACCCGATCATCACGTGGTGCTTTGAAACGACGAACTTTCGCAATGGTGCATAGTTAGGGGGAACACTTTCTTGAAATTTTAATGAGGGATCATCTTATTTACTACCGTCGTTCTAAGCAAATAAAATGCATAAACATGATAAACATCACATGCAATCAAATAGTGACATGATATGGCCAATATCATTTTTCTCCTTTTGATCTCCATCTTCGGGGCTCCATGATCATCATCGTCACCGGCATGACACCATGATCTCCATCATCATGATCTCCATCATCATCGTGTCTTCATGAAGTTGTCTCGCCAACTTATTACTTCTACTACTATGGCTACCGGTTAGCAATAAAGTAAAGTAATTACATGGCGTTGTTTAATGACATGCAGGTCATACAATAAATAAAGACAACTCCTATGGCTCCTGCCGGTTGTCATACTCATCGACATGCAAGTCGTGATTCCTATTACAAGAACATGATCAATCTCATACATCACATATCATTCATCACATTCTTCTTGGCCATATCACATCACATAGCATACCCTGCAAAAACAAGTTAGACGTCCTCTAATTGTTGTTTGCATGTTTTACGTGGCTGCTATGGGTTTCTAGCAAGAACGTTTCTTACCTACGTAAAAACCACAACGTGATATGTCAATTGCTATTTACCCTTCATAAGGACCCTTTTCATCGAATCCGATCCGACTAAAGTGGGAGAGACTGGCACCCGCTAGCCACCTTATGCAACAAGTGCATGTCAGTCGGTGGAACCTGTCTCACGTAAGAGTACGTGTAAGGTCGGTCCGGGCCGCTTCATCCCACAATACCGTCGAATCAAGATTGGACTAGTAACGGTAAGCATATTGAAAAAATCAACGCCCACAACTACTTTGTGTTCTACTCGTGCAAAGAATCTACGCAATAGACCTAGCTCATGATGCCACTGTTGGGGAACGTAGCAGAAATTCAAAAATTTCCTACGTGTCACCAAGATCTATCTACGGAGAAACCAGCAAAGGGGAAGGAGAGTGCATCTACATACCCTTGTAGATCGCTAAGCGGAAGCGTTCAAGAGAACGGGGTTGAAGGAGTCGTACTCGTCGTGATCCAAATCACCGGAGATCCTAGTGCCAAACAGACGACACCTCCGCGTTCAACACACGTACAGCCCGGTGACGTCTCCCATGCCTTGATCCAGCAAGGAGAGAGGGAGAGGTTGACAAAGACTCCATCCAGCAGCAGCACAACGGCATGGTGGTGACGGAGGAGCGTGGCAATCCTGCAGGGCTTCACCAAGCACCGCGGGAGAGGAGAAGGGAGAGAGGTAGGGCTGCGCCAGGGAGAGGTCAAAACTCATGTGTTGGCAGCCCCAAAACCCTCAAGTATATATAGGGGAGAGGGAGGGGGTGCGCCCCCTCTAGGGTTTCCACCCCAAGGAGTGCGGCAGCCCCAATCCCATCTAAGGTTGGCGGCCAAGGGGGGAGAGGGGAAACTTGCCCCCCAAGTTAGGTGGAAGCACCCCCTCCCCAAACCCTAGGCACCTTGGGCCCTTGTGGGGGGGGGGGCGCACCAGCCAACCTGGGGCTGGTCCCCTCCCACACTTGGCCCATGCAGCCCTCCAGGGATGGTGGCCCCACTTGGTGGACCCCCGGGACCCTCCCGGTGGTCCCGGTACGTTACCGATAAAACCCGAAACTTTTTCGGTGACCAAAACAGGACTTCCCATATATAAATCTTTACCTCCGGACCATTCCGGAACTCCTCGTGACATCCGAGATCTCATCCGGGACTCTGAACAACATTCGGTAACCACATACAAACTTCCTTTATAACCCTAGCGTCATCGAACCTTAAGTGTGTAGACCCTACGGGTTCGGGAACATGCAGACATGACCGAGACGTTCTCCGGTCAATAACCAACAGCGGGATCTGGATACCCATGTTGGCTCCCACATGTTCCACGATGATCTCATCGGATTAACCATGATGTCAAGGACTCAATCGATCCCGTATACAATTCCCTTTGTCTAGCGGTATTGTACTTGCCCGAGATTCGATCATCGGTATACCGATACCTTGTTCAATCTCGTTACCGGCAAGTCCCTTTACTCGTTCCATAACACATTATCCCGTGATCAACCCCTTGGTCACATTGTGCACATTATGATGATGTCCTACTGAGTGGGCCCAGAGATACCTCTCCGTTTACACGGAGTAACAAATCCCAATCTCGATTCGTGCCAACCCAACAGACACTTTTGGTGATACCTGTAATGCACCTTTATAGCCACCCAGTTACATTGTGACGTTTGGTACACCCAAAGCATTACTACGGTATCCGGGAGTTGCACAATCTCATGGTCTAAGGAAAAGATACTTGACATTAGAAAAGTTTTAGCATACGAACTACGATCTTTGTGCTAGGCTTAGGATTGGGTCTTGTCCATCACATCATTCTCCTAATGATGTGTTCCCGTTATCAATGACATCCAATGTCCATGGTCAGGAAACCTTAACCATCTATTGATCAACGAGCTAGTCAACTAGAGGCTTACTAGGGACCTGGTGTTGTCTATGTATCCACACATGTATCTGAGTTTCCTATCAATACAATTATAGCATGGATAATAAATGATTATCATGAACAAGGAAATATAATAATAACTAAATTATTGTTGCCTCTAGGGCATATTTCCAACACTTAGGCTGAGAGGAGAGAGGAGAAATGTAGCCCGGCAACGGTTTCGGAGACCGAAACATCCGACGAAGATACCGACAGTGATGCCGCTCTAAGTCTAACGGTTGGGCTGTCAAACGGACTCCGAATGCGACGAAATTTGACAGGCGGTCTACCTACGCTATAACAAGACCGCACGCCAAGTTTCACCCCATTCCGAGAACATTTTTAGGCCACTCATAAAAATAATATTCGGAGGTGTCGCGGGCATGTGCGAGTGTGTCTGGACTCCGAACGGACAACGGAGAGAACCGGGAGGACCCAAACGGATGCAAGTTTTGAAAAACATGCAGATGAACTACAAATAATGACATGGCAAAATGCAACACTCAAGCAAACGGCATGGCAAAGACGGCGAATAACTGGCAGGCATCTGGCGCATCAAATCCGGGGCGTTACATGTGCTAAGCTAAGCTGCTAACAGCAGGAGGCGGGAGGTGGTCCCGGCGGCGCTGGAGGAAGAAGACGAGAGATTGAAGATGGATGCTGGTCGTTGGATGTAAATCCAACGGCTAACATGTCAGAATCATTTGTTGACTAAATTTATAACGACTTGCGTTGGCTTCGCCCTATTGGCCCACATTTCAGCCTCCAAAAATGTGGCACGTATTCAACCCATTTTTTCAGAATTTACAGTGTTTTTTTTTGCGTGGTAGAATTTACAGTCAATTTGATCTTTTTTTTGAATTACAGCCATTAGCTAGGCTGGGTGAACAGATAATGTACCATCCATGCGGCCCATTTATTTTATTTCCTAAAAAATTACACGCCATTTGCACTTTCTCGAAATACACGATTTTGCTGGGCTGATTCTAATTATAATGTTGGGTTGGGCCAGCAATGTTATCAAAAAATAAAAAGGGGCTGAGCATTTTGTTATAAATATATTTAAATAATAAGTGATATTGTTACATTCGTCCTTAAATCTTACCAAGCTTTTGTACACAATCACTAGGATTTTCATGCCAAAACAATCCAGGATTTTATTGTTACAAATTATTTTTATAAGTTAATAAGATGTGGGATATTGTTTTCTTACATATGTAAGTATCTGTTAAATATATGATGACAATAAAAATAATATATAATAACATATAAAATAATATAAATATATATAATATAGTTAGAAGGGAAACATAAGTTGGACCTGGCGTTCCTATTCTTATATAGAAAAATAGAACAGACCTCTGTGTTTTCTTCAAAAAAATACATAAATTGGGCTGCCGATAGTCAGGAAAAATAAAACCTCAGATGGGAGGTCAATAGGCCGGTCGATACATGATGGACCTCAAGAAAATACAAACAGGCCTATGGACCTCCCATCCGAGGTCGTGGGCTGCGCATGTTAAAAATGAAAGCCTAGACGGGGCAGCCTAAAACCCAGCTGATACTTGCTACCCCAGTGATAATAAATGATACCTGCCAGCTCCCCGGCTTCGTTGCAAATTTATCTCCTATAGTAACTACGTTGAAGCACCTAAAAAATGTAACTATGTTGACAAACCCATGGGCCCCAATGTCAATATAGCATTAGGTGGAAGTATTTTTTCGATGAGGCACTTGCTTGCGTACGGCTATAGACCTGGTGGGTCCCGACTGTCCGCCTCTCCACGTACAGTCCTCTCCAGATTCCTCTCGTTTGTTCAGCATGTTCACAAGGGCAGACTGCGGCGTCACGGCAAGCGCACAAAGGCGCGGGAGGGGATCTGACCACCTAAGGAAGTGCATTATTATTAACGAAACTACTGAACTAGCCTAGTGGCCAAGTGACACTACCCGACAACTGTTCCGCCCGGGTTCGATTCCACCTGTGCAGGGAAAATATCTCCAAATTTTTTGCCTCTGCCTTTATTGACATGTGGGTCCCCATTGTCATCTACGCACACCACGTCAAACACTTACCAAAGCTTTGTCCCTCGTTTTCTCTGTGTTTCGCACACTCGACATTGTGTGGGCATTTTGACTGTGCATCATATGAAGATGTGCTATGCATAAATGTTGATTAGCATGATGTTAGCTGGCTGGTAGTTCCATTTTCGACCATGAATAAAACTTCCAACATGATGTTAACCCTGTTTGAAAAGGCCGTGTTAATATAAATGCTCTGCCTCTGAAAGTTGTAGTTTCTTATCTGAAACTGAACTTGCGGTTTCTTATCTGAAACTAAAACTTGCATTTTTCTTCTCTGAGAATCACATTGTCTGCACTTTTATACTCCTATGAAACTACATTTTTTTAAGTGCTAAAAATAGATCTCTAGAATTCATAAAATACTTCATATGCTCAATACTGCAAATCTGAAATTCAAAAGACATTCATATCTGAAAGTACTCTCAAAATACACAACACAAAACACAATTCACAACCTGCAAATACTGACAACCCTAAGCTCCTCCTGACAATTCACAACCTTCCCAACTATTGGGCTAGGGGGGCAGTCCCCTCCTATTCCTCGGCGGCAGACAGCCGCCCTGTGAGATGAGGTGAACGGTGAGGGAGAGGATTGCGTGGAAGCGTCATCGAGGCAACTGCTTTTCTCCTCTTGTAGTTGGGTTCGGTCGATGAAGACTCTACCGGCTTGCTCTGGCAGGACACCCTCACAAACGGCACCCTGTAAATGCTCGATCCTTCAATCTCTGGTGGATGCTCCATCTGGGATCGATACGCCCACCACCGCTCCCTCACGATCGGATTCGATGAATCTGTTTGCTCCATGGCCCAGAGGAGCAGCTCTATGTACTCCGGCGCGACTCCCTCTGGGAGTATCGCCGCCTTTTTGCTCTGTTGCAGATATTTGGCCATGGATGTCGCCACCGCCGCTAGTTGGTCCTTGTTGTCAAACTAAGACTGTATCTTCAACATCCTAGCTAGCTTCACAGGGTCCCCGTCTGTGATCCTCACGTATCGATTGTACTCCTCCATCGATCTACTTCTCCACAACACCTTCACTCGCCGGCGGTGGTTTTTGAATGGAAGAGGACAGGAGCAGCACTAGTTTTGGATTAGAACAGGAGAGGAGCGACGCTGGTTTTGGACTGGAACAAGAGAGGAGGGGCGGTGGTTTTGAAATGGAAGAGGAGAGGAGCAGTGCTGGATTTAGATTGGAACAGGAGAGGAGCGGCGGTGGTTTAAGAGGAGAAGATCGGAAGAGCGGTGCTAGTCTTGGAAGTATTTTTTTGTTGTTTTGCGTATTTTGGGTCAAAGTTTGACCACGCACTGTATTTGACAAGCAAAATGTGAATGCATGTCACCAGAAATTGTATCATTTGGTTCGTATCTGAATGTACTTTCAAATTATATTATTTTTGCAACGTATAACATATATTTTATGTGCAAAAATCATGGTCAATTATGACCCGGAATAAAAGGGAGACAATTGAAGGGTAAATTGATTTTGATTTTGATCCAGTCACAGCGCGCCGGCCCTCTCGTCCAATCCTAAATTGCTGCTGCACGCTCCTCTCCCTCTTCTCCATTACAAAACCACCTCCTCTCCTGTCCATCATCTCCATTCCAAAACCACCGTCTCGCCTCTTCCTCTTCTGATCTTCTCCATTGCAAAACCACCTCCTCTCCTCTCCATTATCTCCATTCCAAAACCACCATCTTGCCTCTCGCTCTTCTCTATTGCAAGACCATCGTCTCTCCTCCCATCTTCCAAAGCTAGCACCGGACCACTCAGAAGGACATCTATGGAGAGGATGCAGCAGCGAATCAAGCAGATCGCCGGCGGCGACCAGGCAAAGTTAGCCAGGTTGAAGGAGATCCTTACTTGGTTTGACAATGAGTGGGAGATTTCGAGGACGGTGTGGGCCATGTGGCAATGTATGCAAAAGAGTGAGACGGCGGCGATGAGGGCGGCGATCTACATGTACTCCTCGGCGGCAGTCACGCCGCAGTCCTCCGAGTTCATCGAATATCTCCTCTGGGCGATGGAGCAGGCAGATTTGCCCGAGGAGACAGTCAGGCGGAGGTGGTGGGCGTACAGGTCGAAGGTCGAGCGCCCAGAGGATAACGAATCGATCGAGTATGGTGTGCCGTTCGTGAGGGTGCAGAGCCAGCCGGAGCCACAGGAGTATTCGTTCTCCCACCGCAAGAGGAGGCCGGATGGCGCGACGTAGCTTCCCCGCCGTTCTCCACGGTTCCCTCGACGCTCGCCTCGTTTCAACGGCGACGGTAGGGTTTAAGGTAAGTTTCACACTAACCTAATCTTCCACCTGCTCATGCTTACAATCAGTCTCCGAGTACTACGCCAATCACCCTAAAATAGCTCTGGACCTTTGGGTCAAAGTTGTGACACAGTGTACAAATAAAGAAAAATAAATTGGTGCTTCTTTCAGAAAAGAGTACTCCCTAGAAAACTGCCAATATAAGCTACTAGTATTTGGTTAGAGGATTTGCTGCCGAGAAAGATCCGTCCACAAAGAGCGCCACACATCCCACTAGTGGTGGTGCATGCCAATGCGTGCATGCAGCATGGTTGGTGTTGGTAATTTTTATTTGGCACACCTCGCACTCTGCATATGTGCCGGTTCCATACGTACATTTGTGGAGTTCCACCAAAATGTAGCTGAATAAAGTTGTTTGCACAGATAATGAAAAAGCGTGAGTACATTATAGTGGCACTAGTTGATGGAACACAAAAAATAAATAGAAGAAAATATTGCGATAGTATCATAGTATTCCATGTTATGAGGGCGAGATGGGCCCTGCGACGCCTCATACAGTACGCCTCATACTGGACATCGTCCCAAGTCTCCCAGATACACCTTCTGCCAGTGATGAACATCAGTGTACAATGGTAGTACAAGGAAGCGCCTTGAGACATTCAAATCTCTATTTTTTGTACAGATCAACTAAAATTAAGCACCCCAGTTTACAGAAACGCTTAAACATTAACAATGGGACAAGTTGATGAAACATACATTAACAAAGAGAAACACTTTCTTTATCTACATTGGAAATGAAATGATAGAGATGACACTCGCTCTATTTTAACTGTATTATTACTTCATTTTATCAGTGACACTAGGGTTGAGCAGGTGGCAAACAAGGTGTATCGTGCGTCATAAGGAAGGAGGCCGGGGGTGCTTAGACTGGGATGCTGAAGCTGGCTCTTTCAGTCACCAACATGGATGATTCAATTCATGGGACCTTTTGGTGCAGTTCACCTAAAATGAAGCAATGTCTTGTGAGCTAGCAGCTTCTTCAAAAAAATTTAAGAAAAGGGCTCCAGCCCCGGTTCCATTTCCATCAGAAAATGAAACCCACAGAGCTTCTTCTTCACTAGTTGCAATAAAATTGAGGAACATCAAGGTTAGTTGTGAAGCTCCTGGAATGCTCAACTATAATTTGGATATCATTTGTGCAGTTCAACTAAGATCGAGCGTGAAATGTATATCTTTGTTTGCACAAAAAAGGTGGAAAGGATGGTGACTAACAAGTGATGAAACATGCATCAAATGAAAAGAAGCATGTTCCTTATCTGAATGGCAATCCTACAAGGATAGTAGCAATTTCTAAAGCAGTGGCATTGCTAGATATTAGTGTGGGCATTAGGATTAACTATGACAACCGTTAAATACGACATTACTTTGGGCACGGAAGAGTAGGCGGACCAGGACAGTTGCATTTCTAACGAAAAGAACCAACTTATCTTAATGGGAAATTTAGAAGACATGTAAAAAAGTGCCATTGATTCATATTACTGGAGGCATTACATTGAAAACAACATTGGTTTAACGTGTCCTTACTTTTAACAGTGCGACTGCTACATTTTACCAGTGGCATTACATAAGAGTGGCTCGGGGCAACAAACATCAGAACAGGATATCTGGGTTGGTCCCTTTTTTGTTCGGTATAGCCACCTTATACTATGTGAGGCTAGCAAATCAGTGCTGGACTTACTCTGTTGACTTGTCCCCCAGTCCCCACTTTCTTTCCTTTTTCAACCAATAGATCGGGTTTATATTGAGTGTGTACTGTGTTTCCCTTTATTTCCCTATTAGACCTAGAGACCAGTTGGATAGCCACTCTCTGCTACTTTTCGCCCCCATTATTTCCTCTTTCGACCAAGTCCTAGATTCAGGTAACAAATCCTCCCCCACCCCCACCCCCTTCCTTCCTTGCTTGAACCAAGTAGTACTAGATTCGAGTGCATGAACTAGTTTTACCTATTAAACGTAAAAAATAGGTGGTTTTCGAACAGCCGATCGATCCTATCTACGAGGGGGCCTGACAAATAGTAAAAGATACAACTGCAGCGACGTCAGGAGCTCGGGAAGTAGAGCAAGGCCGGTTTCGAAGGAAGTTATACCTGATGGTCATCGGGATGTCGCTAGGTGGGCGGCGGGAGGCCGGATCTGCCCACACTACGGCAGCGAGGAAGAAGGGGTCGGAGGCCCTCCCTCGCCAGCGGTGCTTGGGAGAGAACGGCAAGGCAGGCTGATCGGGACACGCCAGCAGTGGGTAAGAGCCCTCGCCGAGGACGACCGCATGAACATTGCACGTTCTCACCTTCCCCGACAGAGAGGATCCGGCTGGATCTATGACCAGCAGTGAGCAGAGAGAGAGAGTGTGTGTGGCCACCGCTGTCGTGTTTAGATCTGGAGAGGCCGAGACAGTGTGAAAAGAGCAACACTAGCAAGCAATCGCGGAGGCTCCTGCCTATATAGTGGAGTAGTACTAGTTTTATTTTGTCTACGGAAGCCGGCTTGACCTCGGCAATGACTGTCGAGAAGTCTTCATGCACGTGGCCCGGAGGCGCAGTAGTCGTCATTTTGATCTGAAGCGCCGGATTATAACATATAACACGAAAAAATGCCACATGACAAGAAATCATAACCTCACTGCCCAAAGGAGACAACATGAACCCCGATGGACAAACTAGACGAGGAACAAAGCTCAAATTAAACATAAACTCGTAGAAAAGGAGTCCGTCAATAGATGTCCTAATTAACATAGCCGGCTTGACCTAGATAGTAGCCGAGTAGTCTTCGTGCATGTGCCCCAATGACTAGCCCAACTTAGTTGTCGCTGTTTAACCCTCACAATGATCCAAAGCACATGACACCTAATTTTGCGAGATGACAATAAACCTTTTTTTAGATTTCTTACCACAACTACAGCCATGTACAACACAACCTGCACGATATGTAGACGATAGCGAATCCATGCGTGTCTGCTGGAGTCTGGTCACATGCATGGATGAACTGATATTTTGTGTCTTGCAGGGATTGTCCAGGCACCAACATAGTACAACACTTCTCTAGTACTATCGCTTCTCTCCCTCTTCTATTAAGTCACCCGACTTGCGGGGCCGGGGAGTGTGCCTATGGTCGGTTCCCAATTGCGGTCCCACATGTGTGTGCAAACGCAATATGACGCGCGTTCCATTCAGAGAGCAGCATGCCAGACCGGCCGACCGTCTGGGGTGCGACACGAACGCGACGGGCGTGCTGTATACTCTGTACATGTGTACCACCATTTTCTAGAGGCTTTACTCCATGGCGCAATCCATGGATACAAAATTAGTATACTGTACTATTTAAAAGTCGAGGGCGGGGCTTTTCCTGCACAGTAGGCGGGATAGTTCCGCCTACTCGGTTCGACAGAGACGCTAGAAGACAAGGGAGTAAGCTGCTGCAAACGTAGGGCTGTGTGATTTGACAGCGAGTTACTGTTGGACAAGTGGGGCCACGTGATTTGACTTGCCATTATCATTTTAATTGCGGCGCTACGACCGGTGTGAGTCTCCCGATTCCTGACCACCTCCATACAGGTGCCTCTCCCAATGCTCCACCATGTAGTAGAGGCTGGCTCTTGCACGAGAGCCCACTTCTCCACTTTTTCCTTGCCTCTCTTTCCTCCACATATGCAAAAATGCCATGTAAAGCGCACTACTGTACTTAGGTTGGTCGTAATGGAGAGTATCATATACTAGTATCATGCATATGATACTTTTGTATGGTACTACATCCATAATGCATAGTATCATGTGTTGGTATCATAGGATAGTTTATTTATTGTCATGCATGACACACAGTAGCACATCATTGAATATGATATAGTATCATATTATGATACTCAACTCTCTCTTTTCTTCATTTAATTCGACGTCACCTCATCAAGATTGCATAGTTGGCATGCATGATACTACCTATGATACTCCCATTACAAGCAGCCTTACTTGCTCCTACAGGTGCTAAGCTTGCCACATAGGCATAAAGTCTGATGTGGCAAGTTAATCAAGAAGAGAGAGACTAGTTTGGTGACCCAAGGAAGAAACGGTGCTAAGCGCGTGTACCTAGGTGAAAAGACAATTTTGAGTCTATAGCTAATTAAATGAAGCAAACTTAGCAACAAAAAACTAATAAGCACACCATTTCATTGGAAGAGGTCACTCCTTGGCAAATGCAATAAATACTAGTACTCCCTGTGTCCCATAATATAAGAACGTTTTTGGCACTACACTAGTGTCAAAAACGTTCTTATATTATGGGACGGAGGGAGTACGAAGAAAGAGATAGAGAGAAGTAAAAAAAATACACTTATAGCCAACCTTATAGCTAACCTTGTTGTAGTATGAGTGACTAAGTGATGACTATGTATGACATGCCAACATCAGATAGCCTAACGCACCGTGTTAAATCTCCAAGGGCGCGACGCGCGAGCGACGCGACGGTCGTGGTAGGCGCGACCATGATACGGGCTGCTGGCAGCCCTTGGATCTGAGATCAAACGGTCGCATGCTAAGTTGCTGAAAATTTGCAGAATAACCCTCCAGGATAGGATATTCACCCATAGGTCTAGAATCACGCCATGCAACCGTTCGATCTCAGATCCAAGGGCTCTCGGAAGCCCGTATCATGGGAGAATGGAAAGCCACTACCCTGCCGTTCGCACGCTGGCAGTTCGCTCCTACTCGTCCCCGCACGTCCTTTAATACTACGGCGGTTCGCTCCTAGTCGTCCCGTCCTTTCACATTACGGCAGTTCCACTAATCCTAACCCTCCTCCCAAATCCATGGCGTCCCAAATCTCCATGATCGGCGGTGAGTACAAGGTTAGAACCATCACCGGCGATGAGTTCGACGTCATCTACACCCGTTCTTCCGCGACGGTGAAAGGATGCCTTTCTCGCTTCAGACGCATGTTCGAAAACTCAGATGATGAGTGGGTCGCTGGGCTAGATGTTGAGTACACCACAGTCCTGGGACGAGAGAAGGATCTAAAGGACGAAGAGAGGAAGAAGCCCGCCGTGATCCAGGTTTGCGTGCATGACTTATGCTTGGTCTACCACATATGCCATGCCGACGTTGAATGCCTGGATTTTAAGGACTTCCTCGAGAGCAACCTAGTCAAATTCGTTACTGTAGACTTTAGAACGACAAAGAAGTCCTGGGTCGGATAGGCCTCGTTGTAGGCAACCCCTTCGACCTCCAGAAGAATCGGCTGGTGTCCTCTCGTCAGCCTTCAATGCTGACCCTGGCAGGAGCCATGGTTCATCCTTCGTACGGTAAACTGGAGAAACCTCCATACACGTTTCATCGTTATGCATGGCAGAGGAATGTACTAGATATAGACCACATCCACTACGCTGCAATGGATGGCTACCTTTGTTTCAATATCTACAAGGGTTGGATGAAGAGCAAGAGCCAAGTGTGCGGTTCAAGCAAAGAAGTATCGGCCAAGAGGAAGAGGGACAAGGACGAAGTCGAGGACGTGGACGAGGACTCCGAGTAAGGTGGCAGTGTCATTGCTCATGGTGGTTCTAATGCAGTGTCTACCAGAATAGTTGCAAAGTTTAATTTCAGGTGTGCTTAATTTAATTTGAGGGGTGTGTTGTGCTGAGCCCCCAGCAGAACTATGTTATGTTTCTTCTCGTTACTTTAACTCTTCAGTACGTACATACTAGTATTTCTTACATTTCATCTTTTAGTTGGTATAGTACTACCACTCGTTTCTTCACATTATATACGTACAATATATATGGCCAACATCATATAGCCAGCAGTTTAGTTGTCAAAGAATTTCAGGGTGCTTAGTTTTGTCAAAGAATTCCAGGATGCTTAGTTTTATTTGAGGGGTGGGTTGTGCTGGACACCATTATTGTGACTAGCCTTTTTAATAGTACTATATGCATAATTTGGCGACGAGCGCTCTCTATATGTACCACCTTTTTTTAATTTCAAGTTTTGCTCCATGGCGCAATCCATGGATACTACTACTGTACAAAAGTATACATTTTTAAAAGGCTAGAGGGCGGGGCAGTATAGCTTGGTCGGTTTCACGAGAGGCGAGGGCCTTTGTGATTTGACGGCTCATTACTGCTGGAAGGCGGGGCCTTGTGATTTGACTGCTCGTATAAATGCGCCGACGACCTGAGGAGGAGCAAAGAACCGTGCGGTATACTCAAGTTTTCCACTGGAGTAGTACTACGACGGAGGAGCACGAAACACGGCAGCCCAGTGCCATATGGCGATAAACAATGATCTAATTTCCTAGTCATCTCATTATTAGCATTATTCTATTCATTCCCTCAAAAAAGCATTGTTCTATTCATGCCTCGCAGAGAACATGACACGTGCGGGGAAACACCCGAAGCAAAAGATGAAACACAAGAGCAAAAGAAGAAGGAAGATTATCACCCCAAATGATCTAATTCGTCGCGGAGTCGTAACTGCTTCTTCATCGCCTCCACGACCTCCATCTCCTTGCGCATCTCCTCCACCATCTTCTTCGTTCTGTCCATGACGTGGGATTTCTCGACGCGAGCCTTCATCATTTGTTCCATGGCTGCATTACGTACCTTGACAGCAGCCGGGTGCTTGATGTGGAGCTTCGCCAACTCCTCCTTCTATTCCATGACGAGGGCCTGCAGCAGCTTCTTCGAGCCGGCGTTCTTCTCCTTCAACAGGTCGATCTCGTGGCAGAGCTTCGCCTTGTCCTCCTGAAGTCGCAGGATTTTGCCAGTTGCCTTCTTCTCCGAGGCAATGCTCTTCTTCAGCAGCATTACCAAGCCGGCGGTCAACTCCCCCTGCTTATTGAGCTCAGCGGGCTTGTCGTCGAGGCTCTCCTTCAGCAGCTCCACCAACCTTTGGATGAACTCCTTCTGCTTATTGAGGTGCTATTCAGCTGATTGGGCATGCCGTCGAGGGATAATGACTCCAGCGCCGCCGGCTCGGCTTGTTCGCCTCCACGGCTAGGGCGCTCCTGGGAGCCATCGCCTGCCCGTGAGAGATCTTTTGAGGTCTCTGTGTGGCGGTGAGCCCTCTCTTTTTTTTCGCAGCCTTGGTTGCCGCTCCCTTGTTACGAGTAGTTCTCGACCTAGAGCTCTGCTCACCGGCCATGGCAAGGACGGACGAAGAAGAAGCACTTATGAGCAGGAAAGGTAGAGTAATTTTCGGTTAGGTAGATCCCCTTTTTATAACCTAAGTACTAGCACGAGTACTAATACCTGCATAGTGGGAACACGTTCAGGTTTGGTACGTACTAGTAGGTGTGATAAGGCTTTCGAATGTGATGGGAACAAGGTAAAGATTAATTGATGGTTTTGGTTTCAAGGCCCGAAACGGCTCCCGATGAGTTTAGCGGAACATAAATTTCAAGTAGATTACACTTCTCAAATGCGTAAATATTATGTTACTATCAAAAATTGGCACAAAATACGAAGGAGACTAATGGAACTACTACTAGCAACCCATGATTTAACTACTCGCATGCATGCAGTGGAGTAATAATGTCTTTCTTCCACCCTCACGTCCACTCAATTTGCATGCGCTGTATTAATTGACCATCAATGAAGTGAACGACTTTACATGCGTCAAATTATCACATGGGGTGGATCTTGGTACAAAATTGCGTTTGCCCGTGTACCCGCGTGTGCGTGTGATGGAATGAGTGCGTGCGTGGCATGCGTGCACATCTTCACTTTGTGCATGTACCACCAGTATGGCTCAGGGAGGACGAGTACATTCTTCTAGAACGAGCAGCACGTCACTGTGATCAATCCACGCAAGGATGTCGGGACAATGCCTCCACATGTGCCACGTGGCTTCATGAACTATAAAAGAGACACTGTGTAGCGTGCCATTGTAATTCTAATTTATGTGTTTTGCACATACTCGAAGTACTAGTAAGGTACACATGCATTGCACGCATCAGATTTTGCTACCAAATTATGAATAAATACCACACTATAGCATGTAAGCTTTGAGTCATATATGCCTGATCTAGACCTTCTTTAATTCTTATAGTTCATCTCATTCAAAATCAATTAGTTTTTATGAAAAATCTTGGGCCTCGTGGATTCGTAGGATTTCCAAAACGTGGGAATAAGAAAAACATGGGATTATAGTGGAATGTTGTCTTGAATCCTACAGGATTGTACGAGTGTTTGATTGTGCATAGAAAAAACGCAAAATTCTTTCAAAGAGGTTTGAGTGGATGGGATGTTTCCAATGAAATCTAGTGCAGATGAATCATATGGAAAAATTCCTATGGTTTACAATCCTACGAATCAAACAACCAAGATAGGAAAAATTCCTAATGATTTGAATCCTCCAAAATTCCTTTGAGAATCCTTTGAATCAAAGAAGCCCTTAATCTATTTTATGATTCATGCAATTGTGCGTTGTAAAGCATAAAGTAAAAACAAATAATGGCAATTCAACTAGAAAAATGTTTGTGCAGTTATGATACGGAAGATTATAGAATAAAAGAGAACCATTGTTGTTTTGAGGTTTGTGCATTATCCTTAAGTTCAACCATGGAGTCTGCTAGATTCTACATGTGGCAAAATCCGGTGGGGGGCTAGAAGATGGTGCGAGGGGCCGAGTGGAGGGAGACTATGAAGGAATGCACAAGTGCGAGATCGATATTTAGAGAGAGGGGGCGAGAACGTGCGCTATTGCACGCAGTGGCGGAGCCATGAAAAATAAATGAGCTAGGGGCCCAAGCATTGCTAATCCTTTATGATGAGGGTCAATTCATGAACTTAAACCTTTTTAGCAGCAATTGTCTAATGATCACATTCATATTATCCTCGATATATAGTGATGTTATGGGGGGCAGGGCCCTTACTGCCCCTGTCTTCGCCATTGTGCGCGCGTCTGAGAGATGAAGCGGAAGGCATGGATGATGAGAAGGGGACGTTGGATATATAACTAATGTGGGTGTATTATCTATATATGTTAATCCTATATAGAGAGGTATAGATTGATCGATGTGGACGTGGGAAAGAGGGTGACACCTCACTGGATATATCGATTGATCGGTTTGTCTGGAAAACTATGAAAGACCTAGCTATATACACACAATACATAGAGTAACATCGATCGTTGCGCATGCATGCGTGAGGGATAAAGAATGCCCGATATGATGGAGAGGGAGATGTGTGTGGGTGTGTGCCTTCATGGGAGACTGACCTGAAGAAAAAGATCGCATGTGTGTGATGGATAATGCCGACTGGTAGTGTGTGTGCATGCATGCATGAGAGAAAGTTAGTGGTACAATTATAAAGAGAAGACGACTGTGTGGGTGTAAAAGACTAGGTGAGGTCATAATCAATGTAAAGTTGAATTCAAATATTTGAATAAGAGATCCTGATGTTTGAAACCCATGCATTCATGAATATAACAGAGATCTGCGCAGTGTGGTTTGGAAACAAGCATGTTGGAATGTATACACATTGAACAAGGTCAGACTGATTTGAATTTGAGATACCGATGGCAGACATCATTTGGCCACATCGCATCCGTGCATGGACACACTATTCTAATTGGAGATGATGGGTGGCTTTTGCATCACATATCTATATCTATACCCCTATATATATATATATATATTATATTTTATATTTTTTATATTGTGTGCGGGTAACTTTAACTTCGAAAGATGGTCGTTGGATGAGGCGAATTCAATGGTCCAAAGATGGCAAATTTGAGCACTAATGGCCGTTGGATATCATCTAGATTCCACCAGATTTCGCCACATGTATAATCTAGAAGCCTCCATGGTTGAACTTAAGCATAATGCACAAACATCAAAACACAAGCACTTCTTCTTTGTTCTAGAATCTTCCGTATCAGAATTGGCCAAATGTTTGCCTACATGATTTGCCATTATTTGTTTTTACTTTATGTCTTACAACGCACAATTCCATGAATCTTAAAATAGATTAGCTTTCTTATAAAAACTAGATGATTTTGAATGAAATATTCTATAAGTATTAAATGAACATCTACATCATGCATATATGACTCAAAGCTTACATGCTATAATGTGGTATTTATTCATAATTTGGTTGCCAAATCTCATGCATGCAATGCACGTGTACCTTACTCTAGTCTAAATGGTGTTTGTGTGTGTGTTGAGGTGCAAATTGTCCTTTTTTAGGTACACGTTAAGCTTGTTCTTCCGAAATTTCAAGCCGCGCCTTGTTATGCCGAAAATTCAAGCTAGCATCTCTATCGACCGTGCTGCGAAACTCCCGCCTCTTCAACCCTCGCCTTGTTAGCCCGAAATATTTAAGATATATCTTTGTCTCGTTGTGCTCCAACAACTCCCTCCATCTCAACCCGCGCCTTGCTATATCGAAATTACAATGCGCGTGAAAACTCCCACCTCCTGTGAAATCCCGACACGTGAAATGCCCGTTGTACTATTGAACTGAAAGAATCGCCTCAAATCGGTGGGGGTACTTTCATAACTTACCCCACATTTCGGACAAGTGCGTCCCTAAGCCATGGTTCCCCACTGCCATCCCTTCCACCCACCCATTCATACACCGAGGCCGCGAAAACCCGCGACGAAACCCCCAACACCCTGCTCCGTCCGCCACCTAGCCGGAGCCTCTTCCCCGACGACGTCGTCCACAGCAACACCTCGACGTCCCTCATCCATCGTACCGGATGAGGATCCGTCGTTGATCTCGTCATCCCGCCGGTTCAGCCACCCCGTCCTCCACCTCCAAGGAGCTGCCCCAATGTTCCCCTCGTCTTTCGCACCACCTCCATTCCCACACCGCCGTCTTCACCTGCACCACCGGAAGAGCATCATCATCACCATTTCCTTGGATGAAGCTGCGGCCTAATCAGCGCCACCAAAGAGGTTGTACACTAATCGCCGCATTCTCTTCTTGATTCGATCTCATGCTGTTGCCGCCGCTCGGTCCCGAGCCGACACGGTGCGGCTCCATCCATGGCGGCGTCTCCGGCCACTTCCTCCACGACATCGCTCCCTCGGTGGCGACGTCCACATCAATAGGAGCTGCTGCTGCTTTAGCTCTCGCTCGCGCAGCTGCTCGGCTCTTGCTCTCGGTCCCCTGCATGGTCTGGTTTTGCTATTTCTCTTGCTCGCGCTGCTGCTCTTGCTCTTGCTCTTGCTTGCGATGCTGCTCCGATTTAGCTACACTTTAGTCGACTGAATCGAATTTTGGGTCAGTCAATTTTCAGGGGGGGGGCTCGCCGGGGTGAAGGAAGAACCAGCCGCAGCGGGGAGGGGGGCTCGCCGGAGAGGTGCCCCACTATCTATCTTAGGGTTTAGGGTGGGGGCGGTGGTCGCCGGCGGTGGCGGGGCGGTGGCGTGGGGATCACCGAAGAAAAAGCTCGGCACGGGGGGGACTAGAGGGATGACCGGGGTGGTGGCGGACCGGCGGTGGGGAGTGTTTTCGGGGCAGGCGGGGCGGCACACCGCGGGCCGCGGGCGGGGGGGGCTGCTATTTGGACGGTGGTGGCTGGCGGCTGGCGGTGTCAAAACCGGTGGATCTCGGGTAGGGGGTCCCGATCTGTGTGTCTTAGGCTAATGGTAACGAGAGGCAAGCAACACAATGTTTACCCAGGTTCGGGCCCTCTCGGTGGAGGTAAAACCCTACTTCCTGCTTGATTGATATTGATGATATGAGTAGTACAAGAGTTGATCTACCACGAGATCGTAGAGGCTAAACCCTAGAAGCTAGCCTATGATGATTATGATTGTGATCGTCCCTCTAAGGAACAAACTCTCCGGTTTATATAGACACTGGAGAGGGCTAGGGTTTACATGGAGTCGGTTACAAGGAAGGAAATATAATATCCGGATCGCCAAGCTTGTCTTCCACGCAAAGGAGAGTCCCACCCGGACACGGGACGGAGTCTTGAGTCTTTTATCTTCACGCTCCAACAGTCCGGACAAAGTATACAGTCCGACTGTCTAGATACCCCCTAATCTAGGACTCCCTCAGTAGCCCCTGAACCTGGCTTCAATGGCGACGAGTCCGACGCGCAGTTTTGTCTTCGGCATTGCAAGGCGGGTTCCTTCTCCGAATGCTCCCAGGTAATCATCGAACACTTGAACCGTGTCCGGATCTGCAAGATGATCTTCACATGCCACCATAGGGGGGAGCATAACATAAACTGATCTGTTAGCGGTCTTTGTGTGTCGTGCCCTTGTACCGTGGCCCGGCCCAATATGAACCAGTTTTTCTTAGCCAACCTGGATACACGTTGTGAGGCGGTTTTATTGGCATGCCCCGCCCAAACAGAGATCGTGTTCCCCTTATTACGGGATCTTCCATCAATACGGGCATGCGCCACCCCCCGACGATTGTTGGTATGACTCCATGTTTTTAGATAAGTCCCAAGCGGTCACGCTGAGGACTATTGATATCCACCCCCTTTATAAAGGGGCCGAGGCCTATACCTCTTTTCCACCACCCTTGCGTCGTTTCGCATCTCGAGTTCTAACACCCGAGACCCAAACTCGAACACCCCAGATCCTCCAATATATCCGGATCCAACCTTCAAGGCCGATGGGTGGCTTCATCGATCAAGGAGGAGGACATTGCGAGGCTCAGGGAGGTCAGATATCTGACTGCCGACATCCAGCACAGGCTCCCAGCTCCAGGGCAGGTCATCCCTTCTCCCGAGCCTAATGAGAGCGTCGTATTTGTTCCTCACTTCCTCCACGGCTTGGGCCTCACCCTTGATCCCTTTGTGAGGGCGCTCATGTTCTATTATGGGTTAGATTTTCACGATCTAGCTCCGGACGCTATCCTCCATATCTCGTCGTTCATCATTGTGTGCGAGGCTTTTCTCCACGTCACCCCACACTTCGGCTTATGGCTCAAGACCTTCAATATGAAGCCGAAGATGATCGAGAGGCGACATGCGGAGTGCGGAGGTGCCATAATAAGCAGGAATGTCGATGCTCCATGGCCAAAGGGTTCTTTCCCAGAGGTATCCGATTTATGGCAACGGAGGTGGTTTTACGTCATGGCTCCCAGAGGCACAAAGTGGGTGGCTGCTCCCGACTTCTGTTCGGGCCCTCCGTCACAACTGGCATCATGGACCAATGTGGGACGGGATTGGGGGTCTGCCAGTGATGTACCAACACTGCAGGGCCATATCCGGGAGCTTCTTGAAAGGGACATCAACCTTGTCAGCATAATTCAGGTAATGCTAATCCGACGGATGTTGCCGTGCAAACGCCGGCCTCTCCGGATGTGGGAGTTCAATCTAGAGGGTCCGCGAAATATCAAGCACTTCTTCGGCCTGAAGCTCGAAGGGATGTGTAAATTATTCTTCGGACCACAAGTAAAGTGTCTGGACGCCACCGAGGATGCGGGCTTAAGCTGCAATCGCCTAGATACCCAAGTAAGTAACCCCGAAACCGGACACTTCGTTTATATTTATCATAATCAGCATTCTGAAAATCCTCCGTGGCCAGGAATGGCTCAGCAAAGCGAAGAGAATCAGGTGTCCGGCCCCACTTCCCGAAGGCTTGCCTAGTCCTACCATAGCCAAGATGCTTGGCCGGGTGCTTAGAAAAATGCCCTCGGGGAAAGACGAAGGGAAGGACAGTGAAGCTGAACTTCACACACCGCGCATCCGAACCGGGGGAATTGCTTCCTCCCCAAAGGAGGATAGTCGGGGAGGAGAATCCAAGGCCTCCTCCCCGCGGGGGAAGAAAAGGGCCGCCTCCGAAGACTTGGAGACGGAGATGCCCAAACAGGGGAAGAAAGCATCACCAGGGGGCTCTGCCCCGACGGGCGTCCTCACCATGTCATGCCCGCCAACGGGCCAGCCCTCAACCGAGTTGTGAGTTAATCGTTAATTCAAAGGTACTACATTTCTCCGAGATCAATAACCAGGATTCATTTTTTTGCAGTCCGGCTAGCAGCTCTTCTCAACAGAGTTCATCTTCGAGGATCTTCCTCCGGAGATGATGGAGAGTGAGACCCCACCACCTCTCCACCTCATGAGGCGGGCGACACCAAGGTGTCGTCATGGAGGAGTCTGGATCTGCCAAAGGTAGAAGCTAATCCTTCAGCCGCCTTGAGCCCGGAGCGTTCGGCTCCCACGAGGGGCGATGAGAAGTGCCTAGCACAGTTCGGTGTCCGGCCAGACATACTGACGGCCTTCTGGAGCGAGCTGCACTTTTGGAGGAGCACCGCTCATTAATGAGCACGGTGCTGAAGAAGATTTCATCCGCCACAAGCGGTTTGAATGAAGCATTTACGAGCCTGCTCAGTGGCTTTGAGGTATGTAATGAAAAATACATAATTTTTGGCAGTGAGGCATGTGCTAGGTGTGCTCCATATGGATAGTAGCCCCTGAGACTCTAGTTGCCTGCCCTAGGCAGCAAACGGGGGATCATATTGTGTAAGTAATGAATGCACTGTATATATGTGCATGTGTCTAAGGATCCGGCAGCCGACCAGTCCGTTGAAGTTGCCGAACTAAGGAGGCAGGTTGGATCTATTGATGCCGATATTATGCTGGTTAATGAGCGGATGAACGTGTCACAAGGTATATGCTCTGCTTTCCTAAATATATTTTATAGGAAAATTTGAGAGGGGCATGATATTAATGCAATATGTTTGGACTGCAGACGGTGTTGCTGCCGTGGAAGCCCTGAGGGCGGAACTTGCCCAGGCCAAGGAACAAGCTCGGGTTAGCAATGCGGCTGCCCTAAAGGTGGCCGAAGAGTTGAGAGCCGAACAGGCTGCTCATCGCCGAAGCGAGGACAAGATAGCCGAAATGGCTGTGGAGTTGAAAAATGCCGCCGATCGGTATGAGATCCTTGAAAAGGAGAATCAGGTTAATTCAGCTGACCTGAACAAGGCACTTAATGCGACCAAGGAGATGCGGACTGAAGTCAGGGGTGTGCGGGAGGAGCTTCGACAGGCCGGTAAAATCGAGGCTGGGGGCTCCTACTTATTGCAGATGAAGTTTTTGGATCTGAAGTATGCTCCCCTGGATGGACGCTGGAGTCCTGCAGACGCGTATGCGGACTTGGCGAAGAGTACATCTGATGCAGCCAAGTTTTTCGAGGATCAAGGTGATAAATAAGTGGATAAGCTGTTCTGGTCGCAATTCAATGCTCCCACGCGCCCGCTGTCGTTGAGTGAGAAGATGGATGCTATGGCGGATCTTCATAGGCTGTCCGGGCTTGCAATGCGGTCTATAATAGACCATCTTTGGCTGAAGGGGCCTAAGCCAGACAGTTACTTTGGTTTGGTGCAACAGTTCCTTGGGGCCGTATCTCAGATCGACACCATGAGAAAGTCGTCATGCATAGAGGGTGCACGAATGGCTCTTGCCCGTTTTAAAGCATATTGGACAGATATGGAGGCCACCATTGTTGCGACCCAGAATCCGGCGGGAGGCCAGGATCCGGCCGAGCACTACTTGGAGCAGGTCACAGAAGGTGCCCGCTTAATAGAGGCACAGTGCTCGAAGAATGTCTTGTTCGAGTGACAAATCAAGTCATTGTAAAAACAATCTTATTTTGATTACAAGGCTATATTTATACTTTTTGCCCGAAAGTATTATTGTGTCTCTAGTGCGGCCGTTTTTATGTGTATGTGTAATCTGAAAGTTAGCATTCGTTGGCTTCAGCCCCCACGCATAAAATGCGGGGGTGTTCGCAAAAAATATGCGTAATCACACTTGATCCAATGTCTTGGTCCATTAAGGAGGTGATCGCACGTCGAACTAGGCAACCGGACTATATAGTTGTAACACTTTCGCTTAGCCATGGGAGTTTAATGGTGGGGCTACTATATAGCCTCTGGTACCTTCGCGTGCATCTGAATACGGGCGCATGTGTACATGATCGGGAAACGGTCCTTCGTTAATGCGGAGGAATCCTAAAGATTCTAGTGAGTCTTCGAGTGGTTGAACAGTCTCTCGCTGTATCACGACAGTCAGTTTTTGGCTTTCTCTACTGAGGTGCTCATCCGGAATAACCAGGGCACAATCGCAGTAGTTCTCCTTTAGCCGCCTTAGCCGATAAGAACGGAACGTAAGGTGGCAAACCTAGGCGTCGGGCAAACCCAACATTTGACCAAAGACATGATTCGAAGCTGATGCATATAAGGCCAAACTTGTGACGCCGAACACTCCCGAAGGTATTTGGACTTTGCAACATAAAATGGGCTGAAGAATGCCCCTTCTTTGTGAACCCTGCAATTCCAGGTACGTGCATTAATCTATCATGGCAAAATGCCAATAATGGCAGTAACCTCTGTGGGTACAGTACCCATGAGATGTGAAAACAACAAGAGACAATAAAAAGGTTTACACAGGGGCTTAATCTAAAGAGAAACTTGTGAGCGGGGCCCTGCTGCACGTCTGTGCCTTTGTCTCCGTTGTGCCGTTTCCTAGAAGGGTATCGCACGAATTGTATCTATAAAAAGGAAAACTCTTGTAGAAGAGTATAATGTAAGCGTGCGGTGGATAGTAAAAGTGTAAGACATTGGCCTCCTAATAAGGTCAAGCCAAGAGTGGGGCTGTATTAAATATCTGAAGCCCCTGGTGTCCTCTATGAGATTACATATATGGCGCCCTGGACCAGTTTTATCCGGGCTGCCGGACTCGTCTAACCGTGTTCGTGGTCTTAACGACCAAACATGCTTTCTAGTATTGGAGGCCGCTTAGAATCCGGCTGATGGGGCCGTCACGTATTCCTCCGCGCGTGAAGGGCGCTCTGTGTTTCCGTTAATAGTGATGACGCCTCATGGACCGGGCATCTTGAGTGTGAGGTAGGCGTAATGCGGTACTGCGTTGAAGCGGGCGAAGGCCGTTCTCCCAAGCAATGCGTGATAGCAGCTCTGGAAGGGTGCGATGGTGAAGAGTAGTTCTTCGCTTCTGGAGTTGCCTAGGGAGCCGAATGTTACCTCCAGTGCAACGGATCCCGTGCCGTAGGCTTCAACGCCTGGTATCATCCCTTCAAAGGTGGTGTTGCTTTGGTTGATTCGGGATGAGTCTATCCTCATCCCGCGGACAGTGTCCTGGTATATGAAATTGAGACTACTGCTGCCATCCATGAGGACGCGAGTAAGATGGTATCCGTCGATTATTGGGTCGAGCACCAAGGCATCTGATCCTCCACGCCGAATACTAGTCAGGCAGTCTATGTGATCAAAGGTGATCGGACAAGCCGACCAGTGGTTAGGTGTGGGTACGACGGGCTCTATAGCATATGCGTCGCTGAGCGCGCATTCGTGCCTTCTCGTGGATGTGTGAGTCGGGTGGATCATGTATACTGTTTTTACCTCTGGTGGGAATTTTTTCTGTCCCCCAATGTTCGGCTGGCGAGGCCCATCCTCGTCTTCACTTGGTGATTCCCTTTCCTTGTGTTTGGCGTTTAATTTTCCGGCCTGCTTGAAGACCCAGCATTCTCTGTGAGTGTGGTTCGCAGGTTTGTCGGGGGTGCCATGAATTTGGCACAGTTTGTCCAGAACTCTGTTCAGACCGGACGGTCCTTCTTTACTGCCTTTAAATGGCTTCATTTGCTGACCTGGTCGAGAGCCCCTGAATCCGACATTGACCATTGTGTTGTCCGGGCTCTCTTCCTTGTTTTGACGTTTGTTTTTATTATGCCATGGCTTCCCGTTGCCATCCCTTATTTCGGATGTGTTTGGGTCGCTGGTGCCTTTACGGGCCAACTAGCTATCTTCACCCGCGCAAAAGCGGGCCATAAGGCTTGTTAACGCTGCCATTGTCCTTGGCTTTTCTTGGCCGAGGTGTCTGGCGAGCCACTCATCTCTGATGCTGTGTTTGAAGGCCGCTAAGGCTTCGGCATCCGGACAATCGACAATTTGATTCTTCTTAGTGAGGAATATGTTCCAAAGCTTGCGGGCGGACTCTCCGGGCTGTTGGATTATGTGACTTAAATCGTCTGCATCCGGAGGCCGGATATAAGTCCCTTGAAAATTGGCCCTGAAAGCGTCCTCGAGTTCCTCCCAACTTCCAATTGAATTTTTGGGGAGGCTTTTCAACCAGTGTCGAGCTGGTCCCTTCAGCTTGAGGGGAAGGTATTTGATGGCGTGGAGGTCATCCCCACGAGCCATGTGTATATGCAGGATAAAATCCTCGATCCAGACCCCTGGGTCTGTCATTCCGTCGTATGCCTCTATGTTCACAGGTTTGAAACCCTGTGGAAATTCATGGTCCAGTACTTCCTCGGTGAAGCACAGGGGGTGAGCAGCCCCTCTATATCTGGACTTGCTGTGGCATGCCGTCGGCTGTTGTTGTGTCTGGTGTTTATTCCGAACTGGTATCCGATCAGTATGATCGTTTTGGTGACCATAGTCCTACGCCGGGGTCTGTCCTTTAGATCCGTAGAGGGACCTAGCCGCGCCGGCTTTCTTATCTAGGAGCTCGTGTAAATCATGCGCGGCGTCGGTAGCTGCTTTGTTGCAGTTATGAAGTGGTTTGTCCGGCCTCCTGGCCGTGTTGTTCTTTGGTGGAACGGCCTCGTCGTCGAATTCTGGCAGCAGCTTGCATTTTGGATAGCTCTTTGTATGGCGATCATCGCCGTACTTTTCTTCAGTGTCTAGCACTTTTTTCCATCTACGATTGAGCGTTTCTAGTGCGGCCTTTAGCCGTTGCTTTTGCTTCTTTAGACTTCTCGCAGTGGCCATAAGCCTTCTGTGGAGGTTATCTCGTTCCGAGTGTCTTTCTGGGATGATGAATGCATCGTCATCCGGCATGTGTTCTTGTCCAGGGGTGGTTTGGTTAATTCGTCCCTCGGGATCATTGTGATCGGGCGTCTGCTCCGAGCTGTGTTCGGCATGACCTGGCTCATCCTGCTCCATTGCCGGGTCCATACGGTCATTGTTGCCTTCGGAGTTGACTAGGGTGTAGATTTTTCTGGCGCTCTTGTCGCTATTTTTACTGTTGCTGGACTTGGAGCGGCGTCTGCGCCGTCGTTTTGGCTGTTGCTCGGGGGCTTTGTCTTCCGAACTGTCGCTGTCGTCCTCCTTGGGTGTATCCACCATGTATATATCATATGCCGAGGTGGTAGTCCAGTGCTCCAGTGATTCTGAATCTTCTCCTGCATCGTCGTCCATACCGTCGATGTCTTCGTAGTCGAAGTCAAGCACGTCTGATACATCGTCGACAGTGGCAATGAAGTGGGTGGTGGGTGGGCAACGAATTCCTTCGTCGCCTGCTTCCCACTCGAGTCGAACATAGTTCGGCCAAGAGTCTCTTGACAAAGAGAGAGATTTTAACGAATTTAGCACGTCGCCAAAGGGCAAGTGCTGGAATATATCCGCTATAGTGAACTCCATTACAGGAGCCCAACCAGGTTCGGCGGGCTCAGGAGCGCGCGGACTGGAACCTTCAGCCGGATATGAGTCCGGGGGTCTAGTGTCACAGGCTTCTTTAGCGTTGAGACCTGTGTTCGGCTCTACCGCCGATGAGTGTGTGGCCTGCGGGGCGGGGTCCATCCACCCGTCCTTAGGCAACGCAGTCTGCTCCGGATTTAGGTCCGGGGCTACCGCAGAGGCGACATCCCGAGCATTGTCCGACAGCAGGCTTAAGCCCTACTCATCGCGACTATATGGCGCTCCTGGCATAGGCCCGAATCCATCGAAGATCAAGTCTCCTCAGATATCAGCCGTGCAGTTCAGGTTTCTGAACCTGACCTAGTGGCCAGGGGCGCCGCTGTCGATCTGCTCCAGTTGGCCAAGTGAATTGGCCCGCAGTGTGAAGCAGCCAAACACGAAGATCTGTCCGGGTAGAAAAGTCTCACCCTGGACCGTGTTGTTGATGATTGAAGGAGCCATCAAGCCTTGTAGCGATGACACAGAGGAACTCTCAATGAAAGCACCAATGTCGGTGTCAAAACCGGCGGATCTCGGGTAGGGGGTCCTGATCTGTGCATCTTAGGCTAATGGTAACAGGAGGCAAGGAACACAATGTTTACCCAGGTTCGGGCCCTCTCGGTGGAGGTAAAACCCTACTTCCTGCTTGATTGATATTGATGATATGAGTAGTACAAGAGTTGATCTACCACGAGATCGTAGAGGCTAAACTCTAGAAGCTAGCCTATGAGGATTATGATTGTGATCGTCCCTCTAAGGACCAAAATCTCTAGTTTATATAGACACCGGAGAGGGCTAGGGTTTACACGAAGTCGGTTACAAGGAAGGAAATATAATATCTGGATCGCCAAGCTTGTCTTCCACGCAAAGGAGAGTGTCACCCGGACACGGGACAGAGTCTTGAGTCTTGTATCTTCATGCTCCAACAGTCCGGACAAAGTATATAGTCCGGCTGTCCGGATACCCCCTAATCCAGGACTGCCTCAGCGGCTCAGGGGGGGTGGAGGTTGAATATGAATCGCATGCCCTTGATTTCGTATCCAACGGCTGCAAAATCGACTGACCAGAGATGAAAAAGTTAGTCGACCCACGTGTAGCCTCACCTTGCAAGTGCGTTCAGTTTCGACAGCAAAATTCAGTTTTGACAGCAAAATTCAGTTTCAACAATTAAGTTCAGTTTTGACAGTTAAGTTCAGTTTCGACAGTTAAATTCAGCTTTGACAGTTAAGTTTAGAGATGAGCGGCTGATGTATTTTACATCTAAAACTTTGTGGTTATGTATTTTACGTCATGTATTGGAGATGCTATTAGAATTCCACTCAGGTTAACGTTGTCTCTCTTGTCCTGCTTCAGCCTCAGCGTCGTACAACTCATTGGAGCTGCTCCGACGACGAAACCCTCCATCACAGCGAAGCAGTACCTCGAGCTCCATCTCCAGACGCCTAAGATCTTCTTCCCCTCCTCCGATAGCCAAGTCAGCCGGAGCATCCTCTCCAGCCAACCCAATCATGCTGAGATCGATATGGCTTCGCCAAAGAGGTTGTACACTTGTTGCATCACTTTTTTACTCTACATGTTATATATATTGTCCACTGAGCACTTGTAGTAACGGGAAATACAATTATTTTATCCCACTATATGACAAGCAGTGAGGTACCAGGCAACTTAGCTATCCGTGATGGACTCTCTTAAACGCCATCATTACTTATCTCTGCGTGTTTGAGCTGTGCATTTGTCGATGGGCCTGGGAGTTGAGCTAGTATGGCAGTGGCCTGGGTCCAAAGTAATAGAAGTAGCACAAAAACATTTTTTTAGTGTAGGATTTTCCTTGCTCAAGCATGCCTACTAGAATCACTAGTGCTTGAAAGGGAAAGTGAATGAAAAACATAGGAATTGGAAAGTTTCCTATGGTACTACTTTTCATGAATTTGGTGCAAAGGAATGGAGCAAAGGAAAACTGTAGGATTTGTTCCTTTAGTGTCTCCTTGAAAGAAAAACCGTAGGAATTCTAATTTCCACTTGTTCTCCTTTTCATATTCCTATTCATCAAGCACAAGACTAAGAGATAGTAATATAATAGCATTATAACCGTACATTTTCTTGTGGTTTGACTTAATCTCACCATGCTTTTTTGCATCCTGTGATCTTCCAATCGTTGTGAATCAAACACCTAGATTGGCAGAAATCCTGTGTTTTTAAATTCTCGTTTTGCATGTGCATTCCTATCCTATTCCTGTCTATTTCCTATCCCTGCATTGTTAGAATCCTCAAATTCATACAAGCCCTTACTCAATTACTTCTGTTACACATATGTGTCAAAGAAAACCTTGTGTGGTTTATCCTACTCCTGCGACGCTGTGTTCCACCCCAGCTCAGCTGCTCCAACAACGGAAGGGTTCACCATAGTAGGGATCCGCTCTCCAGACTATCTTTCGCCGCCTCAGATCTTCTTCCCCGCCGCCGGCAGCCACGATAACTGCATTACCATCATCAACTAAGCAGATGACCTTGAGGACTACACGGGTCCGCAAGAGAGGTTGCACTCTTTCGTGTCTGCTTAGGTTATGCATCGCTTAATATGATGACATGCTACATTATCATCATGTTCACCTATTAGACTCCGAGTCAGGTCCAAACTAATGCTGAAACTTGAGTTTTTAAATGGTTGTGGGGTACATATTGGGGCAGCAATCAGTACTATCTGGTTAATCTCGGGTGTCTACTATGAGTTTCATGTTGGGTGCAAACAAACATTAAAGGAGCCATTATCTGTATTTTTTAAATAAAGATATTATCTGCCTGCTATCATTGGTTTTGGGTCTATCCACAGTTTGCTACCATCACTCTGGATTTGTGCATGCACTCCTTACATAATTTCACTATGTTTTATTCCTATGCATGCCAGTTATTGTACACAATGGAACTGATCATGTAGAGCAAAAGAGACAAGCCTTGCATGGCAATAAAATTTCATGCATACGTCGTTCCATGGTGGGCACAAAGGCAGCCCCCCTCCACCCATTTCGGATCATAATCAAGAGGAAGATAACTGTTCTGAGGGGGATTCAGAAGGAGAAGACCACTCCTATTTACCCCATGAGGTCTTCGCTCTAACTTGGCATGCTAATGTTGGTAATATCATGCATATGGTGCCTTGCATTGCTTACTGTATACATTAAAGATGTCATCTGCTTAGTTTAGACATGCTTTGTGTCAATGCCATCTGTTTAGTTTCTTTATCGTATATGTGAAAGATGCAATGCCATCTTGTTGAGCCAGGCATCATATATGTGAATTTTGCAACACCACCCTGGTTAGCCAGTCATCTTACATGTGAATTATATCATGCCATCATTTTTTTTATTACGTGTTAAATTTGTCAACAATTTTAGTACATTCAATTACTCTTCCTATGCATCAGCCATTCGGCACGGTCATGGAAAAATCTGGAGTGGAAACAAGGTCTTCAGAGCAGACAATGCTATATGACGAAGCGCATGTCTTGCTAGTTACTGATAGCTCCTCAGAGGAGGATTCAGAGACAGATGACGAGTCATATTCCCCCCCCCCCCGAGGTGCATGCTCTAACTTGGCAGGGTTATGTTGCTCATATCATGCGTATGGTATCTTGCATTGCTATGTCATTTGCTTAGTTTAGACATGCTTTGTGTGAATGCCACCTGTTTAGTGTCTAATTACCATATATGTGAATTATGCAATGCCATCTTGTTGCAAGACATTATATATGTGAATTATGCAATGTTATCTTGTTGCAAGGCATTATGTATGTGAATTATGCAATGCCATGCTATTTAGGCAAGCGTCATATATGAATTATATCATGCCGTCCTTTTTTTGTATTTCTCATTGCTTTTGTCGACAATGTTTGTATATTCAACTACTCTTCCTGTGCATCAGCCATTTGAATTGGTGATGGAGAAATCTGGAGTGAAAACAAGGTCTTCAGAGTAGGCAATGCTACCTGCTGAAGCAGATATCTTGCTGGTTATAGATAGCTCTTTAGAGGAGGATTCAAGGGCAGATGACCAGTCCTATTATTCCCCTGAGGTGTATGCTCAAACTTGGCAGGGTTATATTACTCATATCATGCATATATTGTATTGCAATGCTTAGTTTTTACATCATATACACAATATTGAATGCCATCTCCTTAGTTGACACATCATATATGCGATTGCCCTCTACTCACTTCCTTAGTATACAAATCATATATTTGAATTATGTCATGCCATGATGTTTACATAGACAACATGTATCTGAATTATGGCATGCCAACCCATCTTCTAAAGACATAATATAGTTATATATTCTCATCCTGTTTACATAGTCATCATATTTTAAATTATGTCATTCTATCCATGATTTATATCATGCCATCATGTTTCCATCGACGGCATGTTTGTGATTTATGGCATGCCAACCACTTTAATAGACACATCGTATAGTTATATCATGTCATCCTGTTTACATAGTCATCATAATTTGAAGTATGTCATTCTATCCTGTTTAGTTAGCCATCATAACATGTGAAATTGTGTCATGCTATCTTGTTTATTAGCCATCATATATGTGAAATTATGTCCTGCTATTCTGTTTGGTTAGACAACTTAAATGTGAATTATTTCATGCCATGTTTTCTTCCCTACTATCCATTGCACCTGTCTATCTTACAATATCTATACATTCAAGTACTTTTCTTGTTTATCAGCCATTTCAATTGGAGGGAGTCATGGCAGTATCTGTGGGAGTAAAAAGACGGACTTCAGAAAAGATCGTGCTACCTGTCAATGCAGATAGAACCATGGTTGTACTTGCCCAAGAACCAGCCCCACCACACATAACCCACACTCATGCACATTGTACCCCTACCCAGTTGGACAGAGAACCAGCTACACCCCTTCTAACCCCAACCCCAGCAGATAGACACCCAGTTCCCGTTGACACAACACCATCTCCACCACAGAGCACCCAAACACGAGCAGTTAGTAAGGCAACTGCAGTGCCCAAAGCACGAGGACCACCACTCCGAACCCCAAGTCAACGCTTAAAGCAGCAGAAGAATTGTTCTCAGGTCAGGATCCGTAGCTATGGTTCATACTACTTTGCTCTTGCATCACTGTATTTACTCATACCAACTAATTTCAAATTTGAAGGATGCAATTGAAACTCCAATGGCGCAACAGGTATGTTTTAAACCTATTTCTTCAACGTGTTTGGTTGTTTGCTGTTGTAACTTGCTCTATGTTGATTTCAGTTTCAATTGAATAAACAGTTATGTTCTCATGCCATGTACATTACAAGTGTTGTTATTGCTATGTAGTTTCCCACACTTATATTTTGTCTATGCTGCTTTGTCTTAAATAGATCCGGAGCAGGAGGCAAGTGGATTGCCTCTACCGTCCGGGAGAAGGATATCAAAAAGCTTCGAGGGGGCAGGTATCTGGCCAAGAGAATTAGCCACCGTCTTCCGACGGCGGGACAAATCGTCCCCACCCCAAAACCCCATGAGAGGGTGATATTTCTCCCTCACTTTGTCCGCGGGCTAGGGTTTCCCCTCCACCCATTTGTTCGCAGCATCATGTATTACTACGGGATTGATTTCCATGATCTATCCCCAAATTCCTTCCTCAACATCTCGACATTCATAGTCGTGTGCGAGGCCTTTCTCCACGTCCCGCCGCACTTCGGCTTATGGCTAAAGATTTTTAATGTAAAGCCCAAGGTAGTGAGCGGCGAGCATGCCAAATGCGGAGGCGCCATGGTGAGCAAGATGCCCAATGTTACATGGCCGTCGGGGACTTTCAACGATTCCATCAAGGAGTGGCGGCAGCAGTGGTTCTACATCACTGAGCCGCGTGGCAAGGAGTGGACCATCGTTCCGGAGTTCAGATCCGGTGCCCCGCTGTGACTTATGTCCTGGCACAAGAAGGGCTTGAACTGGGCTTTGTCTGACAAGCTATCAAAGCTCCAGACGCGCGTCCAAGACATGGAAGACAAGGGCATTAAGCTTGTCAATGTAGTCCAGGTGATGTTAGTTCGCTGGATTCTACCTTGTCAACACCGGGCTTGCAATCTGTGGGAGTTCGACCCGGCCAAGCACCAGACCTTGTCAGAGCTCTTTGGATCTTCGCATAAGGACATCTGGAAGGTGCTTTTCAAGTCCGGCAAACCATGGCCGGACTCCGCCGAGGACCGCGGGTACCAACTGTCCCGTCCGGCTAGTTCGGTAAGTGATCGCTTGTTGACAGTTCATGTGTTTCATTCGCATATTCTTTAAGAAAATGCCTGAAGTATTTCCCCCAAATTGCTTAGGGCTGGGTGAAGAAGGCGGGGCGGATCTACTGTCCGGCCCAACTACCAAAAGAACCAGCCGGCCCACTTCTGACCAAGATGCTGGTCCCGGCGCCATATAAGGCACCGAAGAAGAAGGCCGAAAAGGAGGCCAAGAAGACTAGGGGTGGTCTCCGTCGCCGTGGTCCCCCGGACACCAAATCCGAAGACTCCCATGCCCATTCTTCCTCCGAAGAGGATGGGGAGAAGGAGGAGGATGAATCCCCCGTGGGGGGAAAGAAGAAAAGAACGGCCTCCAACTCCTTGGAGGCCGATCCGCCCAAGAGGGAAAAAACTCCTCTTCAAGAGGAGTCCACCGACGCCACCGATAGCAGCCCGGAGTGGGATCCTAGGGCCGAGCCCCTGGTGAACTCATAAGTATGAAATCTGAACACACTCATGCGTCCAGACTTGCCATGGCATCACATTGTAATCTGAGCCGTGCTTTTCTTTTTCAGTCCGGCAAAGCCCCGCGCCGAACAATCCTTGTCAGAAGATCTGCTGGGTTCAGACGCCATGGGGAGCGGGACACCCCTAAAGGCCTCCTCCTCCAAACATAGGAATGAAACCGAGGTTTCGTTCCAGAAGGACCCAGGCCACGAAGGATGGGAGAAGGTCGCGAAGGCGGCGCTAGGGGGCCATACTTCTAGGGCTGGTTACACAGGAGAGAAAACTCCCGTGGGTGTCGACGGCAGGGGATCATCCTAAATCCGGACCCAAGCCGGACACGATTCTAGAGACCCATAAGGTCCCCGAGTCCCATCCACCAGCCGCCTCTGTTCAACTAGGGGTGCCAGATACTTTATTGGCAGCGCTGAGGGGTGCCTCCATTGTTGATGAACACCGTGCCCACATGGGTGCGGTGTTTGAGAAGATTGAGTCCGCTGAGAGTGGATTGAACGAATCCTGTGTCAGCCTCATAAGAGGCTTTGAGGTATGTTTTATGAGTTTTTGGGAGAATGTCATGGTATAGATAGTAGCCCCTGATACACTGTTCGGTGAAAGAGAGAACCGGACAGGGGATCAAACTCATGTTCGCAGGAGACTCAGTTGATGACATTTATCACTCCTTTTAACCAACAGGCATCTATAGCGACTGCGGCCTCTCAAGCTGCGGAAGTATTCGGACTGAGGTGTAGTCTGGAGCGGGCCGAAGGAGAACTTGGCCAAGTGAAGAGACAGCTGGAGGATAATCAAGGTATGTAGAAACCTTGTTTATGTAACACGAAAGGATGAGTGTGCATGATAACAATATTTTGATAATGTGCTCTAGGGGCGTCGATCGAAATTAAGGCCTTGAAGAAGGCTGTGGCCGAAGCCGAGAGGAAAGCGGCCGCAGAGAAGGTGCTCCGTGAGAAGCACGAGGCCAGAGTTATTGAGGCTGAGCGAGAGCTTCAAGAGGCCGTGCAGAAATGCGAGACCCTGGAGCAGAGTTTAGCAGAGAAAGAATCCAAACTCTCCCAGGCTTACCAAGCCGCAAGTGATGCCCGGGGGGAAGCCCAAGGTGCCCTGAAGGAAATCCAGGAGGCGAGGAAGATTGCGGCTGGTAAGGCTTTTTTTGTAAAAATCAAGTATAGGAGATGAGAAAATCAAATTCGGCAGTCTTGAGTTTTGATGTATACAGGGGTATTTGCAGAGCTGCCACCTAGCATATCTGATGCTGCCCAATTCTACCGAACCAAAGGGGGGAATACTGCGGATAAGCTCTTCTGGATGCAGTATCTGGCGCCGAATTATCCGATGCCTTTCTCCGATCAGCTTAAGCAGTTGGTCGAGCTGCACAAGGCGACCGATTTAGCCATGAAGGATTTAATTATCCGGCTGTGGCCTGCTGAGCCGATTCCAAGCAGCTAATTCAGGCTCGTGAAGCAGCTTGTAGGTGCCTGCCCTCGACTCAAAGTCATCAAGCGGTCGGTCTGCATAGAGGGTGCGTGAATGGCCTTCGCCCGTGCCAAGGTGCATTGGGGTAAGATGGATACAGAAAAGCTGATGATCGAGGGACCGTCAGAGGGGATGGAGCACCGCAAGCCTGAACTGTATTATGAAGGTGTCTTGAAAGGAGCCCGTCTTGTGGCGGAGCAATGCACCAAGGGCATTATATTTCCATAAATACGGTCATATTCGTCCTTTGTAATAATTGAACAAGAGCATTCTTATCATCTATTGCTTGTTGTTTGAAAGTTTTTCATCCAGTGCGACCGTTTTTTATATATTAATCCTGAGAGTCGGCCAATCTTCGGCTTCCGCCCCCACATAGTGAGTACGGGGGTGTTCGGGGTAAACCTGAGCACTCTTTACCCCAGTTTTGGGTCCCTCAAGGAGGTGCTCAGCACAACGAACCAGGCAATCAGACTATAGGGCTTTATCGCTCTCACTTAGCCATAGGAGTTGTCATGAGGAAGGTAGGCGCAGCCCCTGGTGTTCAGAAGACCGCACTAGGGGCTCTATAAGCGCCTGATCGGAAAAGGCCGATCCATCGCACGCTGCATTGGTTATAGCATTGTGCGGAAAGAATCCTTAAAGATTTTAGAACCTCTTGAACAGCTGACCAGCTCTCGCTGCATCATGACAGTCAGTTTTCGGCTTTCTCTACTGAGGTGCTTGTCCGGAAGAACCGGGAGACAATCGCAGTAGTTCTCCCAGTGCTACCTTAGCCGATATAGCGGAACGTAAGGTACCAAAACATAGGAGTCGGGCAAACCCAACTATTGACCCAAGACATGATTCGGAGTTGATGCATATAATGCTATAAGTTTGGGGTGTCGGACTACCGTGAAGGTGTTTGGACTTTTTTGCCGTAGTATGGGCGTGACGAAGCCCCTGGCATATTAAGGCATATCGCGATAAGAAGCCGCCTTTTAACAAAAGAGTTTTAAATAAGAGATAGCAGTAGGCGAGCATCACATAAATCCACATGTTGTATTTGAGTAATACGTCAATGCGTATGATTACAGATGATGTGATAAAAAGAAATATGACTGTGGAACCTGCTGATACCGGGCGTGCGGAAGTTGTGTTCGGATCCGGGGTGTAGTCGGACGATTACAGGGGAATATCTAGAGGTTCTCTGATGCGCTCGAACTGTTCCCACGCCCTCCATCATAGCCTACGTAAAGGTGAACCTGTAAAGAAAACGTAAGAAATGGTTTTGCGCCACCTGGCGGTTGAGCCACAGTACGTGGCTTGTATTATTCTTTTTTCAGAGTGTTTTTTTAATTAATCTCCAGGCGGGCCGGGCTATCCTGCCGCGCAGTAGTTTGGACTCCTTTGGTGGTGTCCGGGAGCTTGGCCTTCGACCCAAGGTTTGACTGTAAGGTGTCGTCCATTGTTCTTGCTGTTAAAGCGATGGTAGACTCTTAGGCGGTGAGGGGGAATTTGGACCTGCCATTAACCGTGATGACGCCGTGTGGATCGGGCATCTTTAATTTATGGTAGGCATAATGTGGCACCGCATTGAACCGAGCGAATACGGTTCATCTGAGCAGTGCCTGATGGTCGCTGCAAAAGGGGACGATGTTGAAGACTAAGTCTTTGGTACGGTGATTGTCTGGAGATCCGAAGACCACTTCCAGTGTGATTGAGCCCGTGCAACAGGCCTCTACACATGGTATTATACCTTTAAAGGTGGTTTTTGTGGACTTGATCCTTGAGGGGATGATGCCCATTTTGCGCACTGTATCCTCGTAAAGCAGGTTCAGGCTGCTGCCTCCGTCCATAAGGACTTGTGTGAGGTGGAATCCGTCAATGATGGGGTCAAGGACCAATGCAGCCGAACCGTTATGACGGATACTGGTAGGGTGGTCCCTGCGATCGAAGGTGATCGGGCAAGAGGACCATGGGTTGAACTTTGGGTCGATTGTATAGACCTTCCTTAGTGCACGTTTCCACTTGGGAATGTGGCTTGCGCGTATCATATTCAATGTTTTCACTTGGGGAGGGAATTTCATCTTTCCTCCTATATTTGGTGATCGGGGCTCTTCGTCGTCGTCGTCACTTTGAGACCCCTTCCCCTTGTTTTCGGCGTCTGACCTGCCGGCTTGTCTGAAGACCCAGCATTCTCTATTGGTGTGGTTGGCTGGTTTTCTAGGGGTGCCCTGAATTTGGCATGGACGGTCGAGAATGCGGTCAAAACTGGACGGGCCAGATTTTTTTGTTGAATGGTTTCTTCCGCTGACCGGACATGGAGCCGCTGAATCCGGTATTGACTGGCGTGTCTTTGGCATTATGATCATTTTGCGGCGCTTGTGTTTGTTGCGCTGTGATTTATCGTTGCTATCCTTAGCTTTCGATGTGCCTGGATTACTTGTTGTATTATTTCTACAGGCCAACCAGCTATCCTCGCCCGCGCAAAAGCGGGTCATGAGTGTTGTGATAGCTGCCATGGAATTTGGCTTTTCCTGACCGAGATATCGGGCAAGCCATTCGTCACGGATAATATGCTTAAAGGCCGCTAGGGCTTCGGCATCTGGACAGTCAACAATTTGGTTCCTTTTGGTTAGGAACCGGGTCCAAATTTCCTGTCTGACTCTCTGGGCTGCTGGGTTATGTGACTTAGATCATCAGCGTCTGGTGGTCGCACGTAAGTGCCCTAGAAGTTGTCAAGGAATGCGTCTGCCAGGTTCTCCCAACTCCCGATGGAGTTTGCCGGCAAGCTATTCAGCCAATGCCGAGCCGGTCCCTTTAGTTTTAACGGCAGGTACTTGATGGCGTATAGATCATCTCCGCAGGCCATGTGAATGTGGAGGAAAAAATCTTCTATCCATACCGCGGGGTCTGTAGTACCATCGTATGATTCAATGTTCACGGGTTTAAACCCCTCTGGGAATTCATGATCCATTACTTCATCAGTGAAGCATAGGGGATGTGCGGCGCCTCTGTGCTGGGCTTCATTATATTTGGCCCGGTCGGATATGTTAGTGTATCCGGCGTGACGATCCATGTCATGCGTTGGGGCGCGTCCCCGTGATCCGTAAATCAATCTTGACTGTCCTGCTTTGTTTTCCAATACATCTCGCAGGTCCTTCGTGTAGCCCCGGGTCTTAGTGTTATTATTTGATTGGCCACAGGGTGCGGTCTAGACTTCTGGCTAGTACCCCGTTTTGTCACGGCCACGGGGTGGCCGGTCAGCCGCATCATGTGCTGGTAGCGTGGGTTTTAAAGCCTCCTCCTGAGTTGAGGTAGCAGCCTGCGCTTTGGGTAGTTTTTTCTAGGGCGCTTGAGTCCGTATTGCTCGGCAGCCAGGACCTCGGTCCATCTGTCCGTTAGCAGATCTTGATCAGCTTGAAGCTGTTGCTGCTTTTTCCTCAGGCTTTTTGCAATGGCTATAAGCCGGCATTTGAAGCGCTCCTGCTTGACGGGATCCTCCGTCATGATGAATTCTTCATCGCCAAGGCTCACTTCGTCTTCGAAGAGAGGCATGAAATTATCGTCCTCTGATTCTCCATCAGTTGCCTATTCTTTAGGGCTAGCTTGCCCATCCTCTTGCTCGGCCTGCTCGAAGCCTGGCTGGGCAGGATTGTCTTCATCTTCGGCACCATCCGGATTGTTATCTCTTGTGCCGGTATCACTATTTTTTGCTATGGCGGGGCTTGGAGCGGCGCCGATGACGTCGGTGTCTAGATTGCTTCCCCAAGGGGTTATCTTCTGTTGCCTCATCCCCATTGTTTTCTTTAGGGGTGTCCACCATATAAATATCATATGACGAGGTGGCTGTCTAGCACCCTATAGGCAGTGGTTCCCGTTCTTCTCCTGCATCGTCGTCCATACCGTCGATGTCTTCGGAGTCGAAGTCAAGCACGTCGGTTAAGTCATCGACAGTGGCTATAAAGTGGGTGGTGGGTGGGGGACAAATTTCTTCATCGTCCGCTCCCCACTCGAGCCGGACATAGTTCGGCCAAGGATCTCCTGACAAGGAAAGAGACCTTAATGAGTTCAGCACATCACCCAAGGGCGAGTGCTGAAAAATATCCACGGTGGTGAACTCCATGACGGGTGCCCAATCCGATTCGATAGGCACGGACGCACGCGGTTCGGATCCTGTAGCCGGAGACGAGTCCGAGAGTCCGATGACACCACCCTCACAGGAGGTGGGATTAGTGTTCAGCTCCGACGCCGATAAGTGTGCGGCCTCCATGGCGGGGTCCATCCACCCGTCCTTGGAAGACATGATCTGCTCCGGATGGATTCCCGACGCCAACGCAGGTGCGATCTCCCGAATACAGTCCGACGGCAGATCAAAATCATGCCCGTCATGGCTATTCGGTGCACCTATCATGGGCTTGAATCCGTTGAAGATCAAATCTCCGCGGATGTCGGCAGTATAGTTTAAGCTTCCAAACCTGACCTGATGGCCTAGGGCGTAGCTATCGATCTGCTCCAGATGGCCAAGCGAGTTGGCCCGCAGTACTAAGCCGCCGAATACGAAGATCTATCCGAGAAGGAAAACCTCCCCCTGGACCGCATCGTTGAAGATGATCGAGGGAGTCATCAAGCCTTATCGCGACGGCACAGTGGAACTCTCAATGAAAGCACCAATGTCGATGTCAAAACCGGCGGATCTCGGTAGGGCATCCTGAACTGTGCGTCTAAGGCTAATGGTAACAGGAGGCAGGGGACATGATGTTTTACCCAGGTTCGGGCCCTCTCGATGGAGGTAATACCCTACTTCCTACTTGATTGATCTTGATGATATGAGTATTACAAGAGTTGATCTACCACGAGATCGTAGAGGCTAAACCCTAGAAGCTAGCCTATGATAATGATTGTTGTTGTCCTACGGACTAAACCCTCCAGTTTATATAGACACCGGAGGGGACTAGGGTTACACAGAGTCGGTTACAGAGAAGGAGATCTACATATCCGAATATCCAAGCTTGCCTTCCACGCAAAGGAGAGTCCCATCCGGACACAAGACGAAGTCTTCAATCTTGTATCTTCATAGTCCAACAGTCCGGCCAAAGTATATAGTCTGGCTGTCCGAGGACCCCTTAATCCAGGACTCCCTCAGCGGGGGAGTACCCAGGCAGAAGGGCACCGGCAACCACGACGGCCAGGAGGCACGAGCGCGGTTGGGAGGTGGTAGGGCGCACAAGGGCGTCCTCGCGCGGGCGGGAGCGGCCGAGGTGCTCCTGCGGCGCGCGTAGGAAGCGCCAGCGGCCACCGCATCGGCCGAGGGGGGAGTGCAGCGCAGCACTCCAGCACAGGTAGCAGTGGCGCAATAGCGATGGGACCTAGCGGCGGGAGCAGCGGTAGCCAGCGGTGGGAGAAGCAGTCACAACAAGCAGCAGAGAAGGAGCAGCGAAAACGGTAGTACCAGAAATGCAGCAGCAGCGATAGGCGCGGAGGGCGAGCAACACCAACGTGGCAACAACAGTAGCAGCACGGCCTCGAGCAGTAGGAGCATGTGAACGTGCGTGCACGGGCGAGTTCCAGCCATGGTGAGCGGTGGCGAGCATGGGACGGCGTCTACGGCAATGGATTCGAAGGGGAAACAGGGGGAATCAAACGAGGTGCTTACAACGAGTCTTTAGAGGTGCTAAGTGGGCTCGGGGAGGGTTCGACGACGCCGGAATCAAAGACAAACGCCAGCAGTGGTCCAAGGTACACGATGCTCGATCCCGATGATGTAGGCGGTCCCGGCTTGAGCTCATGGTCGAGGAGGACGTAGAAGTCATCAACGAAGCTTTTGGATTCCTCGGCAGCGCGGGGACGACGGTGGCTGCGGGATCGATGGCGACAAGCACGGGTGGTCTCGAGTGGTGGCAGGCAGAGGAAAAAATGTGCGGGGAGAGAGGGAACGACGCGGCTAGGGTTCGGCAAGAGAGGGAAGAGGGCATGGGCATCCTCTTAAGCATAGGGAGGGAGCGGGGATGGCGGCCACCGGATCAGGGGCGACATGGGATGGCAGCCACGACCTCCCTGCTCCTGTAGCGTGAGGTGGGGGATGAGTGGGGGTGTGGGTTGGGCTGGCTAATTAGCTAGATGGGCCATAGTGCCAGTAGATTAGGTCCTCTTCTTCCTCTTTCTCTTTTCTCTTTTCTTTACATTTCTACCATTGTTTTTTATTTAGCTGCTATAGCAAATGAATTTAATTAAGCTTGAAATTTGGTAAAAAATCAAGCACAATATTTTGAAGTGGCACATAAAGTTTAGAGCCATTTGGAAACTCATAAATATTTGTTTAATTTGAAAAGGTTACGTTTGTTGCAGTTGAACCACCTTATATTTTAGTAGAGACCAAATGAAGAGCCAAATGATGTTGGATTCAACATGACTGATGATCAGGTGAAAATATACTAAAATTCGAACATCTTAGTTTTCATGTTTGACAAAATTTGGATTTTGACTTTAAACTCGGTGGTGAATTTGAATTGTGATTTGGATCAAGCAAAGATTAGCAACAGTAGGAGCGATGACCTGGCATCATTAGCAGAGGTTACTATAGCATAATTACCCGGGTGTCACACTTATGATATGAAAAGGCCTAAGCTTGGGGATGCTATGTTTGATAAGAATGACATGTTTGAGAATATATTTGCTGCAATAAATGTTTGCCCCAAGCTTGGGGATGCTACGTTTAATGAAGATGATATTTTTAGCCTCCCAAGTTTCGATGAGCAAATTTGTTATGATGATAGCATGCCTCCTATTTATGATGGTTATATTGATGAAAGTGGAATTGGAGAGGTCATGACTTTATTTAGTGATGAATCCACTATTTTGGAAGAGGTTTCAATGGATTATGATGAGAACAAAGTTGCTACTTATGATGATTATTGTGATGACACTTATGCTATAAAAAGTAGTGATGATTATATTAAACTTGTCATGATTATGATTACCCTTTTTCTGAACATTACTCTTTTAATGTGGAAACAATTTATAGTATTCGAGTCTCTTATGATACTCCCACTATTACGAATGAGAAGAATTTTGCTTATGTAGAGTAATAAAATTTCTATGCTTGTAGATCATGAAAAGAATGCTTTATGTGATTGTTATATTGTTGAATTCATTCATGATGCTACTGAAAATTATTATGAGGGAGGAACATATGCTTGTAGGAATTGCAATAATATCAAGTTTCCTCTCTATGTGCTTAAAATCTTGAAGTTATGCTTGTTTTGCCTTCCTATGCTAGTTGATTATTGTTCCCATAAGTTGTTTGCTCACAAAATACCTATGCATACGAAGTGGGTTAGACTTAAATGTGCTAGTCATATTCTTCATGTTGCTCTCCCTTTATGTTTCAATTCATATCTTTTATTTGAGCATCATTGAAATCATCATACCAAGCTAAAAGGCATTAAAGAAAAGCGTTTGTTGGGAGGCAACCCAATTTTACTTTTGTTCTTTGCTTTTGCTCCTGTTTAGTAATAAATAATTCATCTATCCTCTGTTTAGATGTGTTTTAAGTAGTGTTTGTGCCAAGTAGAACCTTCGGGAAGACTTGGGTGAAGTCTTTATGATCTTGCTGTAAAAACAGAAACTTTAGCGCTCACGAGATTAGATGCCATTTTTTACTGGAGAGTGACTTTAGGTTGATTCTTTTTGCGGATTATTAATAGACAAATTCCTCAGGTCCACCAAATTATTTCAGAATATTTGGAGTTACAGAAGTGTACTTTTGATAGAGATTACTACAAACTGTTCTGTTTTTGACAGATTCTGTTTTCTATGTGTTGTTTGCTTATTTTGATGAATCTACGAGTAGTATCGGAGGATATGAACCATAGAGAAGTTGGAATATAGTAGATATTACACCAATATGAATTTAGAATTAGTTCACAACAGTACCTAAGTGGTGATTTATTTTCTTATACTAACAAAGCTTACGAGTTTTCTGTTGAGCTTTGTGTTGTGAAGTTTTCAAGTTTTGGGTAAAGATTCGATGGACTATGGAATAAGGATTGGCACGAGACTAAGCTTGGGGATGCCCAAGGCACCCCAAGGTAATATTCAAGGACAACCAAGAGCCTAAGCTTGGGGATTCCCCGGATGGCATCCCCTCTTTCGTCTTCGTTCATCGGTAACTTTACTTGGAGCTATATTTTTATTCACCACATGATATTTGTTTTGCTTCGAGCATCATTTTATTTTGTTAGTATTTGCTTGATGTCATTTAAAATAATGTTTTTCATCTATATTTTCAATAAAAATGTCAAGGATAGCCTTTACCATGCTTATTTTGCAAGTATACATGTTGCTGTTTCAAAACAGAAAGTTTACCGATGTTGCAAAAATTCCCTAGAAAAGTTAGAAAATGATAAAATGTTGATTTTTTTGCATGTTGAGCTCTGATAAATCTTCTACAGTGTGGTAGACTTTCATAATTTTTGGAGTAAGGGAAGTATGCTGAATCTTGCATTCTTTACAAACTGTACTATTTTGGCAGATTGCTGTTATGTTTGCATTATTTGCATATGTTTGCTTGTTTAATGATTCTATTTGAGGATAGGAGTATTAAATATGCAGAGACATTTAGTATGAAATGTTGAATAATAATTTTTGTTATTTGTTGCAGTAGAAAATGATAAGGTTTTGCATTGGTTTATACTAACCTATCTCACGAGTTCTTGTTGAGTTTGGTGTGGATGAAGCTTTCAAGATTTAGGAAACCGAGATATAAAAGAAATTAAGGAGACACAAAAGCTAAAGCTTGGGGATGCCCAAGGCACCCCAAGATAATATTTTAGGAAGTCCCAAGCATCCAAGCTTGGGGATGCCCCGGTAGGCATCCCACCTTTCTTCTTCAACAATTATCGATTAGTATCGGTTGAACCTAAGTTTTTGCTTCTTCACATGATGTGTGCTATCCTTGAAATGTCATTTTGTTTTGTTTTGCTTGCTGTTTGGATAAAATACCAAGATCTGAAATTCTTAATTGTTAGAGAGTCTTCACATAGTTGCATAATTATTCGACTACTCATTGATCTTCACTTATATCTTTTGGAGTAGTTTGTCATTTGCTCTAGTGCTTCACTTATACCTTTTTAGAGCACGGTGGTGGTTTTATTTTGTAGAAATAATTGATATCTCATGCTTCACTTATATTATTTTGAGAGTCTTTTAGAACAGCATGGTATTTGCTATGGTTATAAAATTGGTCCTAATATGATGGGCATCCAGGTTGGGTATAATAAAAACTATCATATAAAGTGCATTGAATACTATGAGAAGTTTGATTCTTTATGATTGTTTTGAGATTTGAGGATGGTAATATTAGGGTCATGCTAGTTGAGTAGTTGTGAATTTGAGGAATACTTGTGTTAAAAGTTTGTGATTCCCGTAGCATGCACGTATGGTGAACCGTTATGTGATGAAGTTGGAGCATGATTTATTTTTTGATTGTCTTCCTTATGAGTTGCGGTCGGGGATGAGCGATGGTCTTTTCCTACCAATATATCGCCCTAGGAGCATGCGCGTAGTACTTCTTTTCGATGACTAATAGATTGTTGCAATAAGTATATGAGTTCTTTATGACTAATATTGAGTCCATGGATTATATACACTCTCACCCTTCCACCATTGCTAGCCTCTTTGTGCCGCGCAACTTTCGCCGGTACCATACACCCACCATATATCTTCCTCAAAATAGCCACCATACCTACCTATTATGGCCTTTCCATAGCCATTCCGAGATATATTGCCTTCAACTTTCCACTGTTCTGTTTATTATGACATGCATCACTATTGTCATATTGCTTTTGCATGATCATGTAGTTGACATTGTATTTGTTGCAAAGCCACCTTGATAATTCTTTCATACATGTCGCTCTTGATTCATTGCATATCCCGGTACACCACCAGAGGCATTCACATAGAGTCATACTTTGTTCTAAGTATTGAGTTGTAAGTAAATAAAAGTGTGATGATCTTCATTATTAGAGAATTGTCCCAAGTGAGGAAAGGAAGATGGAGACTATGATTCCCCCACAAGTCGGCATGAGACTCCGGACTTTATGAAAAATAAAAGAGGCCAAAGAAGCCCAAATAGGAAAAGAGAGGCAAAATAAGCCCACCAAAATAAAAAAAAATGAGAGAAAAAGAGAGAAGGGACAATGTTACTATCCTTTTTCCACACTTGTGCTTCAAAGTAGCACCATGATCTTCATGATAGAGAGTCTCATATGTTGTCACTTTCATATACTAGTGGGAATTTTTCATTATAGAACTTGGCTTGTATATTCCAATGATGGGCTTCCTCAAAATGCCCTAGGTCTTCGTGAGCAAGTGAGTTGGATGCACACCCACTTAGTTTCTTTTGTTGAGCTTTCATACACTTATAGCTCTAGTGCATCCGTTGCATGGCAATCCCTACTTACTCACATTGATATCTATTAATGGGCATCTCCATAGCGTGTTGATACGCCTAGTTGATGTCAGACTATCTTCTCCTTTTTTGTCTTCTCCACAACCACCATTCTATTCCACATATAGTGCTCTGTCCATGGCTCACGCTCATGTATTGCGTGAAAATTGAAAAAGTTTGAGAACATCAAAAGTATGAAACAATTGCTTGGCTTGTCATCGGGGTTGTGCATGATTTAAATATTTTGTGTGATGAAGATAGAGCATAGCCAGACTATATGATTTTGTAGGGATAGCTTTCTTTAGCCATGTTATTTTGAGAAGACATGATTGCCTTGTTAGTATGCTTGAAGTATTACTATTATTATGTCAATATTAAACTTTTATGTTGAATGCTTTGGATCTGAACATTCATGCCACAATAACGAAAATTATATTGAGAAATATGCTAGGTAGCATTCCACATCAAAAACTCTATTTTTATCATTTACCTACTCGAGGACGAGCACGAATTAAGCTTGGGGATGCTTGATACGTCTCCAACGTATCTATAATTTTTGATTGTTCCATGCTATTATATTACCTGTTTTGGATGTTTATGGACTTTACTATACACTTTTATATTATTTGTGGGACTAACCTATTAATCGGAGGCCCATCCCAAATTGCTATTTTTTTTGCCTATTTCAGTGTTTCTCGGAAAAGGAATATCAAACGGAGTCCAAACGGAATGAAACCTTTGGGAGAGTTATTTTTGGAACTGAAGCAATCCAGGAGACTTGGAGTAGACGTTAGGGAAGCTTCAAGGAAGCCACGAGGGAGGGAAGCGCGCCCTACCCCCCTGGGTGCGCCCCCACCCATGTGGGTCCCTCGTGGCTCCCCTGACCGACTTCTTTCGCCTATATATATCCATATACCCCTAAAACATCCAAGAGAACAATAGATCGGGAGTTTCACCACGCAAGCCTCTATAGCCACCAAGAACCAATCGGGACCCTGTTCCGACACCCTGCCGGAGAGGGGATCCCTCACCCGTGGCCATCTTCATAATCCCGCCGCTCTCCATGATGAGGAGGGAGTAGTTCACCCTCGGGGCTGAGGGTATGTACTAGTAGCCATGTGTTTGATGTCTCTCTCTCTCTCATGTTCTTGATTTGGCACGATCTTGATGTATCGCGAGCTTTGCTATTATAGTTGGATCTTATGATGTTTCTCCCCCTCTACTCTCTTGTAATGGATTGAGTTTTCCCTTTGAAGTTATCTTATCGGATTGAGTCTTTAAGGATTTGAGAACACTTGATGTATGTCTTGCATGTGCTTATCTGTGGTGACAATGGGATATCACGTGATCTACTTGATGTATGTTTTGGTGATCAACTTGCGGGTTCAGTGACCTTGTGAACTTATGCATAGAGGTTGGCACATGTTTTTGTCTTGACTCTCTGGTATAAACTTTGGGGCACTCTTTGTAGTACTTTGTGTTGGTTGAATAGATGAATCTGAGATTGTGTGGTGCATATCATATAATCATACCCACGGATACTTGAGGTGACATTGGAGTATCTAGGTGACATTAGGGTTTTCCTTGATTTGTGTCTTAAGGTGTTATTCTAGTACGAACTCTATGATAGATCGAACGGAAAGAATAGCTTCGTGTTATTTTACTACAGACTCTTGAATAGATCGATCAGAAAGAATAACTTTGAGGTGGTTTCGTACCCTACCATAATCTCTTCGTTTGTTCTCCGCTATTAGTGACTTTGGAGTGAATCTTTGTTGCATGTTGAGGGATAGTTATATGATCCAATTATGTTATTATTGTTGAGAGAACTTGCACTGGTGAAAGTATGAACCCTAGGCTTTGTTTCAAAACATTGCAATACCGTTTGTGCTCACTTTCATCATTAGTTACCTTGCTGTTTTTATAATTTTAGTGTACAAAAACCTATATCTACCATCCATATTGCACTTGTATCACCATCTCTTCGCCGAACTAGTGCACCTATACAATTTACCATTATATTGGGTGTGTTGGGGACACAAGAGACTCTTTGTTATTTGGTTGCAGGGTTGTTTGAGAGAGACCATCTTCATCCTACACCTCCCACGGATTGATAAAGCTTAGGTCATCCACTTGAGGGAAATTTGCTACTGTCCTACAAACCTCTGCACTTGGAGGCCCAACAACGTCTACAAGAAGAAGGTTGCGTAGTAGACATCAAGCTCTTTTCTGGCGCCGTTGCCGGGGAGGTGAGTGCTTGAAGGTATATCTTTAGATCTTGCAATCAAATCTTTTAGTTTCTTGTTTTATCATTAGTTTAGAGTATAAAATAAAACTACAAAAAAATGGATTTGAGTTTGCCTCATACGCTTCATCTTTTTAATATCTTTCGTGAGAATGATGGAAAGGAAAATTGTACTCAAGTGCTAGAATAAGAAGTCTATAAAATATTAAAATGTTTGGCTCTAAATCTTTGAATGATGAGCATGATTGCAATGTTGTTAGTATGAACTCTTTGAATGTCCAAAGTACTAATGATGATTGCACTAGTCATGATGAAAATGTCTCTTATAAGCATGTCAACTTTTGTGGAGTGCATAGAGTTTGCAAGTACACATCAAATAGGGAAGATAGATTTTTCAAGAGGCATAAGTATTTAGAAACTAAATGGTTGCAAGAGAGACTAGATGTTTGTGCTGAAAAATTAAAATTTCTTTGCCATCCTTGTGAACTTTGCAATGAACGTGATCATTTAAATACCCAATACAAATTGTTTCATGATCGAATCGTGTCCATTGTGATGACTTGATTTCCCTTGCGCATCATAATGAACTTAGTTTGCTTGTGGGTTATGAAGAAGTGAAACGTATAACTAAGGATCTTCCAGAATTTGTCCTTGATAAAGTTCTTGATTTTGATCTAGAAGAAATTTATATTTATCATGCGGTGAATTGCATTGAAAATCCTTATATTGCCAACTACGTAAAGACAAGAAAACAAATAGAAGAAGAGAATACTAATGAAAGGGAAGAGACTTCCCAATATCCTCCTATTATTTATTATGATGAATCAGGTAACGAGGAGGAGCCTTCTATTCAACCAATCTCATAAATAAGGAGCTCAAAAAAGAGGGTTAAACCCACACATGATGTGAAGAAGAAAAAGAAAAGACGGAGAAGCAAAGGTAGAAAGGTATCCCTCCCAAATGATGTTGCTCCTATTACTCATTGTGATGATGATAATTGCTATACTATTGGAGTTATCCATACTATTAATGATGAGATTGATTATGCTTATGATATGAAAAGGCCCAAGCTTGGGAATGCTATGTTTGATGAGAATGACATGTTTGAGAATATATTTGTTGCAATTAATGTTTGCCCCAAGCTTGGGGATGCTACGTTTAATGAAGATGATATTTTTAGCCTCCCAAGTTTCAATGAGAAAATTTATTATGATGATAGCATGCCTCCTATTTATGATGGTTATATTTATGAAAGTGGAATTGGAGAGGTCATGACTTTATTTAGTGATGAATCCACTATTTCGGAAGAGGTTTCAATGGATTATGATGAGAACAAAGTTGCTACTTATGATGATTATTGTGATGACACTTATGCTATAAAAAGTAGTGATGATTATATTTGTAAAACTTGTCATGATTATGATTACCGTTTTTTTGAACATTACTCTTTTACCGTGGAAACAATTTATAGTATTCGAGTCTCTTATGATACTCCCACTATTCCGAGTGAGAAGAATTTTGCTTATGAGGAGAGTAATAAAATTTCTATGCTTGTAGATCATGAAAAGAATGCTTTATGTGATAGTTATATTTTTGAATTCATTCATGATGCTACTGAAAATTATTATGAGGGAGGAACATATGCTTGTAGGAATTGCAATAATATCAAGTTTCCTCTCTATGTGCTTAAAATCTTGAAGTTATGCTTGTTTTTCCTTCCTATGCTAGTTGATTATTGTTCCCATAAGTTGTTTGCTCACAAAATCCCTATGCATAGGAAGTGGGTTAGACTTAAATGTGCTAGTCATATTCTTCATGATGCTCCCTTTATGTTTCAGTTCTTATCTTTTATGTGAGCATCATTGAAATCATCATGCCTAGCTAAAAGGCATTAAAGAAAAGCGCTTGTTGGGAGGCAACCCAATTTTACTTTTGTTATTTGCTTTTTCTCCTGTTTAGTAATAAATAATTCATCTATCCTCTGTTTAGATGTGTTTTAATTAGTGTTTGTGCCAAGTAGAACCTTTGGGAAGACTTGGGTGAAGTCTTTGTGACCTTGCTGTAAAAAACGGAAACTTTAGCACTCACGAGATTAGCAGCCATTGTTTACTGGAGAGTGATTTTAGGTTGATTCTTTTTGCAGATGATTGATAGACAAATTCCTCTGGTCCACCAATTTATTTCAGAATTTTTGGAGTTACATAAGTATACGTTTGATACCGATTACTACAAACTGTTTTGTTTTTGAAAGATTCTGTTTTCTATGTGTTGTTTGCTTATTTTGATGAATCTATGAGTAGTATCGGAGGCTATGAACCATAGAGAAGTTTTAGTACAGTATATGTTACTCCAATATGAATTTATAATGAGTTCACAACAGTACCTAAGTGGTGATTTATTTTCTTATACTAACGGAGCTTACGAGTTTTCTGTTGAGCTTTGTGTTGTGAAGTTTTCAAGTTTTGGATAAAGATTCAATGAACTATGGAATCAGGAGTGGCAAGAGCCTAAGCTTGGGGATTCCCAAGGCACCCCAAGGTAATATTCAAGGAAAACCAACAGCCTAAGCTTGGGGATGCGCCGGATGGCATCCCCTCTTTCGTGTTCGTTCATCGGTAACTTTACTTGGAGCTATATTTTTATTCACCACATGATATGTGTTTTTCTTGGAGCGTCATTTTCTTTTGTTAGTATTTGCTTTCTGTTATTTAGAATAATGTTTTGCATATATATTTTCAATAAAAATGTCAAGGATAGCCTTTACCATATTTATTTTGCAAGTATACATGTTGCTGTTTCAAAACAGAAAGTTTACCGCTGTTGCAAAAATTCCCTAGAAAAGTCAGAAAATGATAAATTGTTGAAACTTTTTGCATATTGATGTATGATAAATCTTCTACAGTGTGGTAGACTTTCACAATTTTTGGAGTTAGGGAAGTATGATGAATCTTGCATTCTTTACACACTGTACTGTTTTGGCAGATTGCTGTTATGTTTGCATTGTTTGCATATGTTTGCTTGTTTAATGATTCTATTTGAGGATAGGAGTATTAAATATGCATAGACATTTAGTATGCAATGTTGAATAATAATTTTTGTGAGTTGTTACAGTAGAAAATGATAAGGTTTTTGCATTGGTTTATACTAACCTATCTCATGAGTTCTTGTTGAGTTTGGTGTGGATGAAGATTTCGAGATTTAGGAAACGAGATATAAAAGGAATTAAGGAGACACAAAAGCTCAAGATTGGGGATGCCCAAGGCACCCCAAGATAATATTTCAAGAAGTCTCAAGCATCTAAGCTTGGGGATGCCCCGGTAGGCATCCCACCTTTCTTCTTCAACAACTATCGGTTAGTATCGGTTGAACCTAAGTTTTTGCTTCTTCACATGATGTGTGCTATCCTTGAAATGTCATTTTGTTTTGTTTTGCTTGCTGTTTTAATAAAATACCAAGATCTGAAATTCTTAAATGTTAGAGAGTCTTCACATAGTTGCATAATTATTCGACTACTCATTGATCTTCACTTATATCTTTTGTAGTAGTTTGTCATTTGCTCTAGTGCTTCACTTATACCTTTTTAGAGCACGGTGGTGGTTTTATTTTGTAGAAATTATCAATCTCTCATGCTTCACTTATATTATTTGGAGAGTCTTTTAGAACAGCATTATATTTCCTATGGTTATAAATTAGGTCCTAACATGATGGGCATCCAAGTTGGGTATAATAAAAACTATCATATAAAGTGCATTGAATACTATGAGAAGTTTGATTCTTTATGATTGTTTTGAGATTTGAGGATGGTAATATTAGGGCCATGCTAGTTGAGTAGTTGTGAATTTGAGGAATACTTGTGTTAAAAGTTTGTGATTCCCGTAGCATGCACGTATGGTGAACTGTTATGTGATGAAGTTGGAGCATGATTTATTTTTTGATTGTCTTCCTTATGGGTGGCGGTCGGGGATGAGCGACGGTCTTTTCCTACCAATCTATCCCCCTAGGAGCATGCGCATAGTACTTTGTTTTGATGACTAATATATTTTTGCAATAAGTATATGAGTTCTTTATGACTAATGTTGATTCCATACGCACTCTCACCCTTCCACCATTGCTAGCCTCTCTTGTGCTGCGCAACTTTCACCGGTACCATACACACACCATATATCTTCCTCAAAACAGCCACCATACCTACCTATTATGGACTTTCCATAGCCATTCCGAGATATATTGCCATGCAACTTTCCACCGTTCCATTTATTATAACACGCATCATTATTGTCATATTGCTTTTGCATGATCATGTAGTTGACATCGTATTTGCGGCAAAGCCACCTTGATAATTCTTTCATACATGTCGCTCTTGATTCATTGCATATCCCTGTACACCGCCAGAGGCATTCACATAGAGTCATATTTTATTCTAAGTAATGTGTTGTAACTCTTGAGTTGTAAGTAAATAAAAGTGTGATGATCTTCATTATTAGAGCATTGTCCCAAGTGAGGAAAGGAATATGGAGACTATGATTCCCCCACAAGTCAGGATGAGACTCTGGACTTTATGAAAAATAAAAGAGGCCAAAGAAGCCCAAATAAAAAAGAGAGGCCAAAGAAGCCCACCAAAATAAAAAAAATGAGAGAAAAAGAGAGAAGGGACAATGTTACTATCTTTTTTCCACACTTGTGCTTCAAAGTAACACCATGACCTTCATGATAGAGAGTCTCCTATGTTGTCACTTTCATATACTAGTGGGAATTTTTCATTATAGAACTTGGCTTGTATATTCCAATGATAGGCTTCCTCAAAATGCCCTAGGTCTTCGTGAGCAAGCGAGCTGGATGCACACCCACTTAGTTTCTTTTGTTGAGCTTTCATACACTTATAGCTCTAGTGCATCCGTTGCATGTCAATCCCTACTCACTCACATTGATATCTATTAATGGGCATCTCCATAGCCCGTTGATATGCCTAGTTGATGTGAGACTATCTTCTCCTTTTTTCTCTTCTCCACAACCACCATTCTATTCCACATATAGTGTTATGTCCATGGCTCACGCTCATGTATTCCATGAAAGTTGAAAAAGTTTGAGAACATCAAAAGTATGAAACAATTTCTTGGCTTGTCATTGGGGTTGTGCATGATTTAAATATTTTGTGTGATGAAGATAGAGCATAGCTAGACTATATGATTTTATAGGGATAGCTTTCTTTACCATGTTATTTTGAGAAGACATGATTGCTTTGTTAGTATGCTTGAAGTATTACTATTTTTATGTCAATATTAAACTTTTATCTTGAATCATTTGGATCTGAACATTCATGCCACAATAAAGAAAATTATATTGAGACATATGCTAGGTAGCATTCCACATCAAAAATTCTGTTTTTATCATTTACCTACTCGAGGACGAGCAGGAATTAAGATTAGGGATGCTTGATACGTCTCCAACGTATCTATAATTTTTGATTGTTCCATTCTATTATATTACCTATTTTGGATGTTTATGGGATTTACTATACACTTTTATATTATTTTTGGGACTAACCTATTAACCGGAGGCCCAGCCCAAATTGCTGTTTTTTGCCTATTTCAGTGTTTCCCAGAAACGGAATATCAAACAGAGTTCAAACAGAATGAAACCCTCGGGAGAGTTATTTTTGGAATGGAAGCAATCTAGGAGACTTGGAGTAGACGTCAGGGAAGCTTCGAGAAAGCCACGAGGCAGGGAGGCACGCCATACCCCATGGGTGCGCCTCCCACCCTCGTGGGTCCCTCATGGCTCCCCTGACCGACTTCTTTCTCCTATATATATCCATATACCCCGAAAACATCCAAGAGCACAATAGATCGGGAGTTCCACCGCCGCAAGCCTCTGTTGCCACCAAAAACCAATCGGGACCCTGTTCTGGCACCCTGCCAGAGGGGGGATCCATCACCGGTGGTCATCTTCATCATCCCGGCGCTCCCCATGATGAGGAGGGAGTAGTTCACCCTCGGGGCTGAGGGTATGTACTAATAGCTATGTGTTTGATCTCTCTCTCTCTCTCTCGTGTTCTTGATTTGGCACGATCTTGATGTATCGCGAGCTTTGCTATTATAGTTGGATCTTATGATGTTTCTCCCCCTCTACTCTCTTGTAATGGATTGAGTTTTCCCTCTAAAGTTATCTTATCGGATTGAGTCTTTAAGGATTTGAGAACACTTGATGTATGTCTTGCATGTGCTTATTTGTGGTGGCAATGGGATATCACGTGATCTACTTGATGTATGTTTTGGTGATCAACTTGCGGGTTCAGTGACCTTGTGAACTTATGCATAGGGGTTGGCACATGTTTTCGTCTTGACTCTCCGGTAGAAACTTTCGGGCACTCTTTGAAGTACTTTGTGTTGGTTGAATAGATGAATCTGAGATTGTGTGATGCATATCGTATAATCATACCCACGGATACTTGACGTGACATTGCAGTATCTAGTTGACATTAGGGTTTTGGTTGATTTCTGTCTTAAGGTGTTATTCTAGTACGAACTCTATGATAGATTGAACGGAAAGAATAGCTTCGTGGTATTTTACTACGGACTCTTGAATAGATCGATCAGAAAGAATAACTTTGAGGTGGTTTCGTACCCTACCATAATCTCTTCGTTTGTTCTCCTCTATTAGTGACTTTGGAGTGACTCTTTGTTGCATGTTGAGGGATAGTTATATGATCCAACTATGTTATTATTGTTGAGAGAACTTGCACTAGTGAAAGTACACCCTAGGCCTTGTTTCAAAGCATTTGCAATACCGTTTGTGCTCACTTTTATCATTAGTTACCTTGTTGTTTTTATAATTCAGATTACAAAAACCTATATCTAGCATACATATTGCACTTGTATCACCATCTCTTCGTCGAACTAGTGCACCTATACAATTTACCATTGTATTGGGTGTGTGGGGGACACAAGAGACTCTTTGTTATTTGGTTGCAGGGTTGTTTGAGAGAGACCATCTTCATCCTACACCTCCCATGGATTGATAAACCTTAGGTCATCCACTTGAGGGAAATTTGCTACTGTCCTACAAACCTCTGCACTTGGAGGCCCAACAATGTCTACAAGAAGAAGGTTGCGTAGTAGACATCAAGATTCAAAAGACATATTGAGTAGATAGTGGGGCATAAAAAATACATAGATTTAAAAAAAAGATTTATGTAGATACCATTTTCACCAAAGACCTTGCCCAAAGATTAAAACAACTACACAAAAAATATCAAAAGAATTGGGTGTTTTAAGGCAAGCCACTACGATGAGAGATGTCATGGCATTTTGGCAAAACTAAAATGTAAAGGAAAAATATCAGTTGAACATATCATTAAAGTAATTTGTTAGTAAATGATTGATTGAGAGAGAAAGAGAGAATAGAGAGAGGGGAATATCAGGAGGCTAGTAGACAACGTCCCTAAGAGGGGAACCTGTGAATGAGGGGAGGTTTTCTTATACCTACATAAGTGGCAAAGGAGGAGACATTATTGTGATCCTTTTATTCTGTATTTGCCGAGCAGGATTGGCTTCCTAATAAATGGATATATTAGACAAAAGGACACCATCCATGGTTGTCTCTCTCAAACATGGAAACAAAAATACCTGGAACATATATCACTCGAAATCTCATTACATGGATCCATTCATATATAGCTTCCATGACATCTTCCAACTTCCTACGAGCAGGGCAAGGAACGTTGAAGGTTCTATCAATCAGGCCGATATGAGTTGCTACTAATTAAGAAGGAAATCATGACATACTAGGCAACATAAGATCTAATTCAAAGGGATGGGGAAGTACCTAGAGTAGGTCTTGCTAGGGCTATCAATTTTGTATCGCCCTCCTTGCCGGAGATGCACCAACCATGGCCGCCACCATTACCAACTCCGCCGACCCCACCACCATGGTCGTAGCCTCCTCGCCAGAGTCCCTCACTTGTAGCATCCATGGTCGCCTTCCCCGCGGTCGTAGTTGTTTCTACCTCTTCCAGCACAGCAATAGTCGCTGACTGATACGTCCATTTTGCATCATGTTTTCCTACTGTTATTTATGTTGTTTTTGTATAATAATGCTTTTTGGAGTAATTCTAATGCCTTTTCTCTCATAATATGCAAGGTATACACAAAGGGGGAGAATTCTGGTAGCTGGAAATCTGGACCTGAAAAAGCTTCGAGCTACCTATTCTGCACAACTCCAAATGAGTTGAAACTTCACGGGTATTTTTTATGGAATATTTAATAAATATTGGAGCAAATAAGTATGAGAGGGGGACCACCAGGTGGGCACAACCCACCTGGGCACGCCAGGAGGCCTAGGCGCGCCCTGGTGGGTGCTGCCCCCCTCGGCCACCTCCGGTGCTCGTCTTCTGGTATATAAGTCATTTTAATCTAAAATAATTGGGGAGAGGACTTTCGGGACGAAGCATCGCCATATCAAGGCGGAACTTGGGCAGGAGCACTTTTTCCCTCCGGTGGAGCGATTCCGCTGGGGGAACTTCCCACCTGGAGGGGGATCATCGTCATCATCATCACCAACAACTCTCCCATCTTGGGGAGGGCTATCTTCATCAACATCTTCAACAGAACCAACTCCTCTCAAACCCTAGTTCATCTCTTGTGTTCAATCTTTGTACCGGAACTATAGATTGGTGCTTGTGGGTAACTAGTAGTGTTGATTACATCTTGTAGTTGATTACTATATGGTTTATTTGGTGGAAGATTATATGTTCAGATCCATTATGCTATTTAATATATATCCCTCTGATCTTGAGCATGATTATCATTTGTGAGTAGTTAATTTTGTTCTTGAGGTCACGGGAGAAATCATGTTACAAGTAATTATATATGTGAGCTTGATATGTGTTTGATATTTTGATGATATGTATGTTGTGACTCCCTTAGTGGTGTGATGTGAACACCGACTACATGACACTTCACCATATTTGGGCCTAAGGGAATGCATTGTGGAGTAGTTATTAGATGATGGGTTGCGAGAGTGATAGAAGCTTAAACCCTAGTTTATGTGCTATTCCATAAGAGACCGATTGGATCCAAAAGTTTAATGCTATGGTTAGAATTTATTCTTAATACTTTTCTCGTAGTTACGGATGCTTGCGGGAGGGTTAATCATAAATAGGAGGTTTGTTCAAGTAAGAACAACACCTAAGCACCGGTCCACCCACATACCAAATTATCAAAGTAGCGAACATGAATTAAGCCAACATGATGAAAGTGACTAGATGAAATTCCGGTGTACCCTCAAGAACACTTTGCTTATCATAAGAGACCGTTTTGGTTGTACTTTGCCTGAAAAGGATTGGGATACCTTACTGCACTTCCGTTACTACTATCGTTACTTGCTCGTTACAAATTATCTTGCTATCAAACTACTCTGCTACTTACAATTTTAGCACTTGCAGACATTACCTTGCTGAAAACCACTTGTCATTTCCTTCCGCTCCTCATTGGGTTCGACGCTGTTACTTAACGAAAAGGCTACAATTGACCACATATACTTGTGCGTCATCACTAATGTATTCATAGAGGTTAGCTCCTCCGGCACCAGGACATGAGACACCAGGAGAGCGGCAACCTCGACCCGATCTAACATCTTGACCAGCCGTGGTGTCCTAATCTCCTAGATCGTCGTGGACATGGAGGGGATGGGAGGTAGTGGAGGGCATGCATATATGTATGATAGGGGCAGTGGAAGGTGTTGTTGCCTGGGTAAATGGCGGAGCGTCGGTTGCAGGGCACCGTACCGTGGTGCGTGGGCGGTGGTCGACGTGGTCCTGTGATCTGCTGCCAGGAGAGACGATGAAGAGTCATAGAGATACAGAGAGATGGACGGATGGGCTTCTCTTGGTTGGTTTTTACACCCATTCATTGGTAATGGAGGATGGAAGAGGACCACTTCAGTTACCAGAGTTCAATCACATGATTTGTTGTAAAAATACTTTTCCTCAAACAAAAAATGCTGCAAAACGCTGAGGTGGCAAGGCTGCATGTTAAGAGAAACAGATTATTGGAGATCAACTATTTAGGTATTATATATTTATAGAGGCGGAGTTAGGTCAAACGGAGCCACATGGGCCCAGCAAGGTACTAGGGCGCGCCCTACCCCCCTGGGCGCACCCTGGTGCCTTGTGCGCTACTGCTCCATCTTCTTGTCCCCTCCCGAAGCTTCCACGGTCTCTTATGCCAAAAAACTCCAAAAAGTTTAGTTGCATTTGGACTTCGTTTGGTACTGATAGTCTGCAAAGTCAAAAACAAGCAAAAAAAACAACAACTGGCAATGGGCACTAAGTTAGTAGGTTAGTCCAAAAAATGATATAAAGTTTCTTGTCAATGTATATATAACATCGAAGACTAATACTATAATAGTATGTAACAATAAAAAATTACAGATACGTTGGAGACGTATCACACACCAATGAGTTGTTGCTTGCTGCAGAGAAGTACAAGGTGGTCGGGTTCGACCTCGAGTACACCGCGCTTGTGCCGGGTCTCATCACAAGGTCGTCGTCGCCTAGATGTGCGTGTGCAATCACGTCCTCGTCTACAACTACTGCCTGGCCACAAGGCCTTGCGAGCATTTCGCCAGGTTTGTCAACAGCCCCACTACATGTTTGCTATGGTGGACATCAACAACGATGTAAAGGTGCTCAAATATTCGGGCATCGCCTGCCAGAATCTTGTCGACATCCAGGGTCAATACAAGATCTACGGCAGCAAGACGCATGAGAAGGTCTCACTGGTTCACCTCACCGAGGCCACCATCGACCCCTACTGCAGAGACATGAAGGATTCCTGCAACAAGAACAAACATGCCTAGCACTCGGCCTGGATGGAGAAACTCGACAAACCTCACGTCTTGTGTGCAGCCAAGGAGGCATACACAAGCTATGAGATGTACAAGTTGATCGTTGATATAAGGAAGTGCCTCCTTCCCCAAAATGTCCAGGGATCCAGCCAGAAGCAGAGCAATATCAAGCGTCATCACAACAATAAGTAGACGATTAGATGATCCTTTCTCCTAGTTTAGTATGCATGTAATTGTTTACTTTGGTGTGTGAAAATGTTATGTGTGTAGTCACTTATGTGATTGTATGTTTAATTTGGTTATGCAATCATGTTCTTATAAGTATATATGTTGTTCTTCAGACAGAGCATAGATGTTGTGCGGACAGAGAAAATCACATCACACACGGACTATACTAGGGAAGCTGTCTGTGATGATATTAGCAATCACTAACAATTGTATACCAGCAAGTGTTTGCCCACAACACACATGGCTTATTAGCAGCAATCGTCTATGTTATTATTGATCTTCGCACACATGTCTGATTATGGACCTGTTTGTCGTATCACACACAACTTGTTAAGTTGAACCGTTTTTGTTGTGTTGCCTAATAAAAAACAGTTCATCCGAGTGAAGTGTATGTTGTATATCACACACACCTTGATCTGGCTGACTGTTTTTGTTGTGTTGCCTAATCACAAAAAATTCATCCGCGTGAACTGTATGTTGTATATCGCACACACCTTCATCTGGCTGACCGTTTCTATTGTTATGCTCATCACAAACAGATCATTCGGGTATATTGTATGCCACATATCACACACGCAACTCTAATCTGAATTATGTTAATGTCTCTGCCGTCACAAATAGTTCATATCATTTTTGATGGTTTTCTTGCACAGGTGTTTGCGATTTATGCATCACACATAGTTTCGTCGAAGGGTCTCTAATTGTAGTGTCGCGTTAGCAGCATCCTGCAGTAGTGTATCCATGTTGCCATAGTTGATCCCCTCCACCGAGTTAGGGTACGGTAATCTTAACAAGCATTTTTTGTTCTTAGTCCCTAGGGCTTGTTCAACCAGCGATTTTCAATAGTTATTTTTACTGTCATGGTACATCCACAAGATCCTCTAGTTTCCATCGTGTGTGGTTTGTAGTTGTTCCTTGTGCAAAGTTCTCACATATGCTTTCACTAGATATAATACCGAAGACTTGATAGATTCTCTTATAGCAAAATTTTCGGAACTTCCAAGGCTAAAATACGTTGATGATATTCAGTAGGTTATCCCATGAACTTTGGGTCATATCCTCTTGACAAAATATTTTTTCATCGAAATCCCTCTATGCATTCTCATGACCTTGTCTATTTTCCCTCGTATCTATTCTTATTCACATGGAGTTCATGGCTTCTGCATTGGGAGATCACACCGAGTCAGATAGGGATGAGCACTTGCCTCAGATTTAACTAGATATGGGTACTAGCAGAAAGCGAAAGAGGGGCACAGAAAAAATTTCAAATCCCCCTAGAGCCCTGAAGAAGAAGGAGCACAAGCCTGAAGAAGTTCCTCAAGGATCTCTGGTAGTTGTTGCTCATCCTGAAGAAGGTGCAATAGACACCGAAGAAAAGGATTACCTTTAAATGGCAAACCCAGAACAGGTGGTCATGGCCATGAGCTAGACACAACTACTGAAACGTCCGATACTGATTAGTACAGGACGCCACCTCATGGAAAAACAATTCTTGAAAGAAATACTAGATTAGAAAAGATCAAAAGGCATTGGGCAGGAAAATGGTTTCATTATGAAAATGTTCGGGAGAATTATGCCATTTTGTTTGTATTCAATCCGATATGGAATGATTGTATTGCTGATGGATGTCTCCAAGAAAGATTTGACATGAGAGCCAAGGTGATGCGACCGTCAACAGAAAAACAACCGTGCGAATAATTTTCCCAATCTTTCAAGGTACAATATCACCTGAATCACGTGGCGCTCCCGATCTTGTAGATGCAATCACTACAGAAACAACACGCATGCCTTGTTGAGGAAGTACGTGGACGATCCTCCAAGAATCAGCAACAAATTAGAGATGGCGTCTCCAATCTCTCGCCAAAAACACAAAGCAATTCTTAAAGCTTCTCGACAAGAACACACAAAATCACTCATCGCCAAGGGAAGATACCCCGGCTTCTGGTTTCTATTTCAACAACCAAAAACCATCTACCCATTACATGAGGAAAAACCTCCTTATATTATCGTGCACGCAGGCACAGGATGATGGGATAAGCCCGACTCTCTCCTGACTTTGAAACCGACCTGGTCTCTCTAACACCCACGTAACAAACTAACAAATGAGTACTTTGACCAAATAATAAGAGAGAGAAAAACAAAAGCCTCTTTTCTTATCTAATTAAACAAGAGTTAACAAATTTAATACCCGACAAGCTGATCACAAATGTCCAAAACAAAACTAGCTTTCTCTTATATGGTCAAGAGTTCTTTCCTTGCATGCGCATGTGAATGTGTTTCCATGCATGGCATTTTGAAAAGTAGCTCGACGCCCTCTGCACCAATGTGAAGAATGTCCAGTAGAATTATGCGTAGACGTCTGGTCCTTGTGTTCAATTTGATTGTCATTTCCACGCACAATAGTAGCTTCCTTCAATTTCTTTTTCTCGTCGCGTCTGGCAGGAATTACATACCTTTCCAAGTTTCCCGGCCGGCCTTGTTAATCATACTTTTATCAATCACAAATGGTGTCACAGGATCCTCCCTCCCTTAAAAAAATCATCCTTGATTTTGTCCTATACCTTGGAGATTTGTTCTTGAACACTTCGACAGTACACTTTATATTATTTGCATCCTTAGGAAGAATAGCATAGAACTCACCCTTATGCATAAAAGTGTACATATTTGTTCGTCCATGATGAAGAGCATTAACATCATGCTGCCACGGAAGCCCCAAAATAAAATGACAAACATGCAGTGGCATAACGTCGCATTCCACTTTATCCACATAGCCATCAACAGAAAAGGGACCTTAACCCTATGAGTAACCTTCACTTTGCTCACATAATTGATCCACTTCATATAGTATGGTTTTGGGTGCTCTCATGTTGGCAACGAAAGAGACTCCACCACATCCTTACTAATCATCTTGCTAGCACTGCCGCTATCAATTATCAGTTTGCACACTTCTCTCTTGATGGTACATGCAGTTCAAAAAATACTCCACCATTGTCCTTGTTCAACAATGGTCTTGTCATCCCGCTGGACCTTATGTGCTAGCAAACTCTCCATATCAGGATCATCTTGAGGATAACATAGTATGGTATCACCATGACCTCTTCCAATTCCATTCTCTAACTTAGGCATCTCATCTTTAGATTCTCAAATATATTCTGCATCAACAAGTAGAACCCTTCGTTGATTGGTACATTTATGCTTCATGTGTCCACCTCCTCCACACTTGTGGCAAATAATATTACGATGATGAGATGAAGTCGCATTAGATGAAATCTGAGAGACCTCCTTTGGCGCAGCCGCCACTTTTCTCTATTTAATGCTTCTCAACTTATAAGAAGGAGTCGGTTTAGCACTAAACTCACCATCAATAGGAGAAGAACCACGTCAGCCACTATTGTAAGTTGGACGAGTCTCTGAAGCTTGCTTCTCCAATACCCAAAGTTCAGCATGCTCCGCTTGATGAAGAAACTCATGAATATCATTATATTGCATTAAATCAACACGGTCGCGAATCTTTTCTTCTAATCCCTCAAAGAAATGTACCATGGTCACCTCCGCAGACTCACGCACAGCTGTACGAATCATCAAAACTTGCATCTCTTTATAGTACTCATCAACTAATTTTGTACCTTGCACTAGAAGATGCAGTCTACTGTGAAGCTGGCGAGTGTAATAAGAAGGCACAAAACATTCCCTCATGATTCGCTTCATGTCATCCCATGTCATTGGTCGCTCATGAGTACTGTTTTTATTATCCCACCATACAAGAGCATACTCTGTAAATTCCATTGATGCAACACGAACTTTCTTCTCTTTGGAGTATTGTGACCATCAAAAATTTGATTTACACGCATCTCCCACTCCAAATATTTCTCCGGGTGCATCACAACATCCTGAGAAGTTAGGTATTATTATCTGGATTTGACCCAACCCATCATCCTCGTGGGCACCATTTCCGCCATAGTCACGGCACCACCCAACATGGTGGTGAGCCCCAACATCATGTCGTGGTCGATGAGGTAAGCCTCCACGAGCATCAGAATCCTCAGAAAAATCAGCATCATCATCATTGCCGTAGTCACGATGTTGTCACGGTGAGCGGGACTGTCGGGGTGCCACATCTCTCGCTTGAAGGCGTTGAACTACTGCGGTGAGCCGATTAAGACTCTCAATCACCACTTGTAGACTATCAGTGCGCTGTCAGTCACGGGCAGTCAAACGCTCGTTCAACCTGTCCTCGACGCCTACAATATTTGCAGATAGCTCCTCCACCCTTATCCCAAGCTTCTTGTTGGCTCCCTTGATCGACATCGGATGAATACGCAAATCAACACTTATCTCCAGATCCTCCGGAAGTTCATTGCCCTCCTCATGATCAGATTTCTCATGCTGCGAGTTCACCATCTTTCAAACAACTGAATCAAATAGCAGGAAAAAAATTATACCATGATCAAGCTTGCTCTTATACCACTTGATGCGACCATCGACATAAAAATAATAGCGCGAATAATTTTCCCAATCTTTCACGATACAATATCACTTGAACCATGTGGCGCTCGTGATCTTGTAGATGAAATCACCACGAAAACAACACGCACGCCTTGATGAAGAAGTACGATGATGATCCTCCAAGAACCAGCAGCAAATTAGAGACAACGTCTCCAATCTCTCACCAAAAACACAAAGCAATTCTTAAAGCTTCTCAACAAGAACACACGAAATCACTCGTCACCAAGGGAAGATACCCTGTCTTGCGGTTACTATTTCAACAGCCAAAAACAATCTGCCTGTTACATGAGGAACGACCTCCTTATATTATCGTGCACGCAGGCACATGACGATGGGATAAGCCCGATTCTCTCCTGACTTTGAAACCGGCCTGGACTCTCTAACACCCACGTAACAAACTAACAAACAAGTACTTTGACCAAATAATAAGAGAGGGAAAAACAAAAGACTCTTTCCTTATGTAACTAAACAAGACTTAACTAATTTAATATCCAGCAAGCTGATCGCAAACATCCAAAACAAAACTAGCTTTCTCTTGTATGGTCAAGAGTTCTTTCCTTGCATGTGCACGTAAATGTGTTTGCATGCATGACGTTTGGAAATGTAGCTCGACGTCCTGTGGTGCACCAACGTGAAGAATGTCCAGTAGAATTATGCATAGACGTCTGGTCCTTGTGTACAAAATTGGCTCTCAATTCAGTTCTTTGATTGTCGTTGCCATGCAGAATAGTAGCTTCCTTCAGTTTCTTTTGCTCATCACGTCTGGCAGGAATTACATACCTTCCCAAGTTTCCTGGTCGTGCCTTTTTAATCATATTTTTATCGATCACAAATGGGGTCACGTCACAATGTCGGGCCCAAGCGTGAACCTGAAGTGGCGAAAGCCGAGAAAGTTGAAGCCAAGAATGTTGAGTTGACTCAACGGGGTGTGCTGAAGAAGAAGGAGTGTGCCTCTACATCCAAAGCAAGCCGCATGAAGAAGAACAAACCTTCCAGTGCTGCAAGCCTCAAAGGAAAATAGTCTAAAAAAGAACCAAGAAAGCTGCATTCGATACGCTGAGTACTCTAGTTCTGATGAACAAGATGTTGCCGAAGGAAATACTGGAGATTTTCAGTATGATAGAATGGAAATTCCTGACAAGTTTGCAAATAACCCATCTCCAACAAAAGGATTGTTATCCCCAAGAAGATTTCTCGGATATGCAATGCAGATGCCAAGTGATATCCTTCGGTGAAAGCAAAGCTGAAGACTCTCACCAAGGCCTCTGTGAAGAGAAAGAAACAAACTGCTAAAGTTGAAACCTCTACCAAGAAGGCAAAGTCGGATGTTCCTGTTGCCATAGAGAAACATAAGAACTATGATTTTTGTCTCTTCATTGATATAATTGACAATGCTGCCTATGCTGTGAATTCTGATGATTTGAGCAGTTTGGGCTTGCAGATGATGTCACAAAGCTTGTGACTAAATCTTTCAATGAGCTGAAAGGTATCACCAAAGAGCTCAACAAGGCTCTGAAAGATAAGCAGCTTCTGGAGAAGATGCAACCAGAAGACAGAACTGAATATGAAGGACATTGCGGCAGTCAGAAAAGCTCTCGGCATCATTAGGAAGAACAAAGTCGATTGGCACAGCCGAACGCAAATGTCTCCCACCTATGTCATCGAAGGAATGATGAGATCAAGAGAAATGTTGAAGCTACTCGAAGGAGAGTTGTTGAGGAAAAATGTCAGAAGACGAGGGCGAAGGCAAGTGTAGGATCAAAAGTATGTCTAGAGGGGGGGGGGTGATTAGACTACTTGACCAAATAAAAATCTAGCCTTTTCCCAATTTTAAGTCTTGGCAGATTTTAGCAACTTAACACAAGTCAAGCAATCAACCTACACATGCAATTCTAAGAGTATAGCTGCGGAATGTAAATCATTGCATATGAAGGTAAAGCGGAGGAGTTTGGAGGGAGCAAATGCAATGTAGACAAGGAGATTTTTGGCATGGTTCCGATAGGTGGTGCTATCGTACATCCACGTTGATGGAGACTTCAACCCACGAAGGGTAATGGTTGCACGTTTCCACGGAGGGCTCCACCCATGAAGGGTCCAAGAAGAAGCAACCTTGTCTATCCCACCATGGCCATCGCCCACGAAGGACTTGCCTCACTTGGGTAGATCTTCACGAAGTAGGCGATCTCCTTGCTCTTACAAACTCCTTGGTTCAACTCCACAATCTTGACGGAGGTTCCCAAGTGACACCTAACCAATCTAGGAGACACCACTCTCCGAAAGGTAATAGATAGTGTGTTGATGATGAACTCCTTGCACTTGTGGTTCAAATGTTAGTCTCCCCAACACTCAACTCTCTCTCACATATTTCGATATGGTGGAAAGATGATTTGAGTGGAAAGCAACTTCGGGAAGGCTAGAGATCAAGATTCTTGTGGTTGGATTGGAATGTCTTGGTCTCAACACATGAGTGGGTGGTTCTCTCTTAGAAAATGAGTAGTGGAAGTGTAGGCACGTTCTGATGGCTCTCTCTCGAATGGATAAGGGGGTGGAGGGGTATATATAGCCTCCACACAAAATCTTACCGTTACACAGAATTTACCAAACTTGATGGGACCGAATAGTGAAACTCGGTGAGACCGACCTGGTTCAAAATGTGAATGTTAGGCTTTTCGGTGGGACAGACAATATCAACTCGGTGAGACCGATGCGCTAGGGTTAGGGCAAAACCTCATCTCGGTGAGACCGATCACATGAACCCGGTGAAACCGATTTCAGTAATAAGAAAACAGAGACTTTGTCAGGCAAACTCGATGGGACCGATCGCTCATTTTGGTGAGACCGAAATGTTACGAAAAGGAAACAGAGAGTTTGCACTGCGAACTCGGTGGGACCGATCGCTCATCTCTGTTAGACCGAAATGTTATGAAGGGAAACACAGAGTTTGCAATCCCATCTCGGTGATACCGAGATCCCTATCGATAAGACCAAACAGATTAGGGTTTCTGGATATGGCTATGTCAAGTGACCTCAGTGGCACTGGATAGATCAAATCAATGGGGCCGAGTTTGACTTTTAGGATTAGGACATATGTGGAAATGAGAAAGTGGTTGAGGGATTTTGGAGCATATCACTAAGCATTTTGAGCAAGCAAGCCATTAAGCAACAGCTCATCCCTTCTTAATAGTATTGGCTTTTCCTATGGACTCAATGTGATCTTGGATCACTAAAATAAAAAATGTAGAGTCTTGAGCTTTTGCCAATATGTGTCCTTAGCATTTTGAGGGGTCCACATCTCTAGTCCATGTCATACTGATACGTCTCCAACGCATCTATAATTTTTTATTGTTCCATGCTATTATATTACCCTTTTTGGATGTTTATGGGCTTTACTTTACACATTTATATCATTTTTGGGACTAACCTACTAACCGGAGGCCCAACCCATATTGCTGTTTTTTTTGCCTATTTCAGAATTTCGAAGAAAGGAATATCAAACGGAGTCCAAACGGAATGAAACCTTCGGGAGCGTGCTTTTTGGAACAAACGTGATCCAGAGGACTTGGAGTGCAAGCCAAGAAGCAGCCGAGGCGGCCACGAGGGTGGAGGGCGTGCCCACCCCTACAGGGCACGCCCCCTATCTCACGGGCCCCTCGGGCGGCCACTGACCTACTTCTTCCTCCTATATATACCCACGTACCCCGAGAACATCCATGTATCCAACGAAAAACAATTTCTACCGCCGTAACCTTCTGTATCCGTGAGATCCCATCTTGGAGCCTTCGCGGGAGCTCCGACGGAGGTGGAATCGACCATGGAGGGCTTCTACATCAACACCATAGCCCCTCCGATGAGTTGTGAGTATTTTACCATAGACCTTCGGGTCCATAGTTATTAGCTAGACGACTTCTTCTCTATTTTTGGATCTCAATACCATGTTCTCCTCGATCTTCTTGGAGATCTATTCGATGTAACTCTTTTTGCGGTGTGTTTGTCGAGATCTGATGAATTGTGGGTTTATGATCAAGTTTATCTATGAGAAATATTTGAATCTCCTCTGAATTCTTTTATGTATGATTGAGTTATCTTTGCAAGTCTCTTCGAATTATCAGTTTGGTTTGGCCTACTAGATTGATCTTTCTTGCAATGGCAGAAGTGCTTAGCTTTGGGTTCAATCTTGCGGTGTCCTTACCCAGTGACAATAGGGGTAGCAAGGCACGTATTGCATTGTTGCCGTCGAGGATAAAATGAAGGGGTTTATATCATATTGCATGAGTTTATCCCTCTACATCATGTCATCTTTCTTAATGCGTTACTCTGTTCTTATGAACTTAATACTCTAGATGCATGCTGGATAGCGGTCGATGTGTGGAGTAATAGTAGTAGATGCAGGCAGGAGTCGATCTACTTGTCGCGGACGTGATGCCTATATACATGATCATGCCTAGATAATATCATAATTATTCGCTTTTCTATCAATTGCTCGATAGTAATTTGTTCACCGACTGTAATACTTATGCTATCTTGAGAGAAGCCACTAGTGAAACCTATGGCCCCCGGGTCTATCTTTTAAAATATAAGCTTTCAATCTACTTTTATTTGCATCTTTACTTTTCCAATCTATATTATAAAATACCAAAAATATATTTATCTTATCATACTATCTCTATCAGATCTCACTTTTGCAAGTGGTCGTGAAGGGATTGACAACCCCTTTATTGTGTTGGTTGCGAGTTCTTTGTTTGTTTGTGTAGGTGCGTGGGACTTTTGAGGAGCCTCCTACTGGATTGATACCTTGGTTCTCAAAAACTGAGGGAAATACTTACGCTACTATTGCTGCATCACCCTTTCCTCTTCAAGGAAAACCAATGCAAGATCAAGACGTAGCAAGAAGGATTTCTGGCGCCGTTGCCGGGGAGGTCTTCACTCAAGTCAAGACATACCAAGTACCCATCACAAACTCATCTCCCTTGCACTTACATTATTTGCCATTTGCCTCTCGTTTTCCTCTCTCCCACTTCACCCTTGCCGTTTTCTTCGCCCTTCTTCCGTTCGATCTTGTGTCTCCATGTGCCTTCCTTTTGCTTGCATCTTTGCTTGCTAGAATTTTATGGATCCTCATCCACTTGCTAATATTTTTAAGAGATCCAATTATGTTGAACCAATTGCTAGTGAGTTGTGTGCACTAGATTATCTTTATGAGGTTTTGCTTGAAATTCATGAATCTGAAAATTGTGATGAAGAAATTTATGAAGAGATTCACAGTAGATCTTTGAATAAAAATCATGATTGCAATGATTTTGATGTCAATTGTGTTAATAATATGCAAAATCCTAAGCTTGGGGATGCTAGTTTTGCTATGTCTACTACTTGTTGCAATGATCATGATTGGGGTGATTCTTCTTATGATCTTGAAAATTTATTTAAGCCTCATGATGAATATGAGATTGATAATAGTGTTTGCAATATTATTGAAAGTGGGTTTGGAAGAGTGTCAACTTTAGATCCCACATATTTGGACAATTTTAAATCTTATGAAATTTTTGATAAAAGTGGGTTTGGAGAGGTCATGACTTTAGTTAATGTTAATCCCACTATTTTGGAAGAGTGTCAACTTTGCATGCATGTGGATCGTGTTGAAAATATTTTATGTGATAGCTATTTTGTTGAATTTTTTTATGATCCCACATGCATCTATTATGAGATAGGAAAATATGATTGTAGAAATTTTCATGTTATTAAATTACCTCTCGTTATGTTGAGATTGCTATTGTTTCTTTCCGCTTCCTTGCATATGCTAGTTTTTGCTTGCTATGATAATTTGTTTGCCTATAAGATTCCTATGCATAGGAAGTATGTTAGACTTAAATGTGTTTGTCACGTGTTTCATGATGCTCTCTTTGTGCTTCAATTCTTGTCTTTCATGTGAGCATCATTGAAATCTCAATGCCTAGCTAGGGGCGTTAAACGATAGCGCTAGTTGGGAGGCAACCCAATTTTATCTTTATTTTTTGTTTTTGCTTCTGTTTAGTAATAAATTTTTCATCTACCTTCTGTTTAAGATGTGTTTTTATGTTTTAATTAGTGTTTGTGCCAAGTAGAACCTATAGGATAACCTATGGTGATAGTTAATTTGATTCTGCTGAAAAACAGAAACTTTGCGCGCATGAAATTAGTTTTGTTAAATCACAGAAATGTGATTTTGCATTGATTCGTTTTGCTGTAGATCCATAGACAAATTTCCCAGGACGTCCTATTTTGGTAGGGTTTTTAGAGTTCCAGAAGTTTGCGTTAGTTACATATTGCAACAGATTGTTCTGTTTTTGACAGATTCTGTTTTTCGTGTGTTGTTTGCTTATTTTGATGCATCTATGGCTAGTATTAAGTGGTATGAACCATAGAGAACTTGAAATACAGTAGGTTTAACAACAATATAAATAAATAATGAGTTCATTACAGTACCTTATGTGGTGGTTTTGTTTTCTTTCACTAGCGGAGCTTATGAAATTTCCTGTTGAGTTTTGTGTTGTGAAGTTTTCAAGTTTTGGGTAAAGATTTGATGGACTATGGAATAAGGATTGGCAAAAGCCAAAGCTTGGGGATGCCCATGGCACCCCAAGATATTCAAGAATAGCCAAAATCCTAAGCTTGGGGATGCCCCCGGAAGGCATCCCCTCTTTCGTCTTCGTTCATTGGTAACTTTACTTGGAGCTATATTTTTATTCGCCACATGATATGTGTTTTGCTTGGAGCGTCATGTATGATATTAGTATTTTCTTTTTAGTTGTCCACAATCATCCTTGCTGTACACACCTTTTGGGAGAATCCCACGTGATTGAAATTTATTAGAATACTCTATGTGCTTCACTTATATCTTTTGAGCTAGATAGTTTTTGCTCTAGTGCTTCACTTATATCTTTTAGAGCACGGTGGTGGCTTAATTTTGTAGAAATTGCTAGTCTCTCATGCTTCACTTATATTATTTTGATAGTCTTTTAGAACAGCATGGTATTTTCTATGGTTATAAAATTGGTCCTAGAATGGTAGGCGTCCAAGTTGGGTATAATACAAACTATCATAGGAAGTGAATTGGATGCTATGATCAACTTGATACTTGATAATTGTTTTGAGATATGGAGGTAGTGATATTAAAGTCATGCTAGTTGGGTGATTATGAATTTAAAGAATGCTTGTGTTGAAGTTAGCAAGTCCCATAGCATGCACGTATGGTTAAAGTTGTGTGACAAATTTGAAACATGAGGTGTCCTTGAATTGTGCATCCTTATGAGTGGCGGTCGGGGACGAGTGATGGTCTTTTCCTACCAATCTATCCCCCTAGGAGCATGTGCATAGTTCTTGGTTTTTGATGACTTCTAAATTTTTGCAATAAGTATACGAGTTCTATTGACTAATGTTGAGTCCATGGATTATACGCACTTTTACCTTTCCATCATTGCTTGCCTCTTCGGTACCGTGCATTGCCCTTTCTCACCTTGAGAGTTGGTGCAAACTTCGCCGGTGCATCCAAACCCCGTGATATGATACGCTCTATCACACATACACCTCCTTATATCTTCCTCAAAACAGCCACCATACCTACCTATTATGGCATTTCCATAGCCATTCTGAGATATACTGCCATGCAACTTTCCACCATTCCATTCATCATCATGACACGCATTACTATTGTCATATTGCCATTGCATGATCATGTAGTCGACATCGTATTTGTGGCAAGGCCACTTTGCATAATTTTTCATACATGTCACTCTTGATTCATTGCCCATCCCGGTACACCGCCGGAGGCATTCATATAGAGTCATATCTTGTTCTAGTTTTGAGTTGTAATTCATGTGTTGTAAATCAATAAAAGTGTGATGATCATCATTATTAGAGCATTGTCCCAAAAAAAAGGCCAAAGAAAAGAAAAAAAGAAAAAAAGAAGAAAGGCCAAAAAAAAGAAAGGCCCAAAAGAAAAAAAGAAGAAAAATAAAAAATAAAATAAAAGGGGGCAATGTTACTATCTCTTTTCCACACTTGTGCTTCAAAGTAGCACCATGTTCTTCATATAGCGAGTCTCATATGTTGTCACTTTCATATACTACTGGGAATTTTTCATTATAGAACTTGGCTTGTATATTCCTATGATGGGCTTCCTCAAATGCCCTAGGTGTTCGTGAGCAAGCAAGTTGGATGCACGCCCACTACTTTCTTTTGTTGAGCTTTCATACATTTATAGCTCTAGTGCATTCGTTGCATGGCAATCCCTACTCCTCATGTTGACATCAATTGATGGGCATCTCCATGGCCTGTTGATTATCCTCGTCAATGTGAGACTTTCTCCTTTTTTGTCTTCTCCACACAATCCCCATCATCATATTCTATTCCACCCATAGTGCTATATCCATGGCTCACACTCATGTATTACGTGAAGGTTGAAAAGGTTTGAGATTATTTAAGTACGAAACAATTGTTTGGCTTGTCATCAGGGGTGTAGAATTTGGGAGCAATTTTTTGTGACGAAAATGAAGCATAGCCAAACTACATGATTTTGTAGGGATGAACTTTCTTTAGCCATGTTATTTTGAGAAGACATGATTCCTTTTATTAGTATGCTTGACGTATTACTATTTCTTATGTCAATATGAACTTTTATTTTGAATCATTTGGATCTGAACATTCATGACACAATAAAGAAAATTACATTGAGAATTATGCTAGGTAGCATTCCACATCATTTTTATCATTTACCTACTCGAGGACGAGCAGGAATTAAGGTTGGGGATGCTTGATACGTCTCCAACGTATCTATAATTTTTGATTGTTCCATGCTATTATGTTACCCTTTTTGGATGTTTATGGGCTTTACTTTACACATTCATATCATTTTTGGGACTAACCTACTAACCGAAGGCCCAGCCCGTATTGCTGTTGTTTTTTCCTATTTCAGTATTTCGAAGAAAAGGAATATCAAACGGAGTCCAAACGGAATGAAACCTTCGGGGGCGTGATTTTTGGAACAAACATGATCTAGAGGACTTGGAGTGCAAGCCACGAAGCAGCCGAGGCGGCCACGAGGGTGGAGGGCGCGCCCCCTATCTCATGGGCCCACCGGGCGGCCACTGACCTACTTCTTCCTCCTATATATACCCACGTACCCCGAGAACATCCATGTATCCAACGAAAAACAATTTCCACCGTCGTAACCTTCTGTAGCCGCGAGATCCCATCTTGGAGCCTTCGTCGGTGCTCCGCCGGAGGGGGAATCAACCATGAAGGGCTTCTACATCAACACCATAGCCCCTCTGATGAGTTATGAGTAGTTTACCATAGACCTTCGGGTCCATAGTTATTAGCTAGATGGCTTCTTCTCTCTTTTTGGATCTCAATACCATGTTCTCCTCGATCTTCTTGGAGATCTATTCGATGTAACTCTTTTTGCGGTGTGTTTGTCGAGATCCGATGAATTGTGGGTTTATGATCAAGTTTATCTATGAGAAATAATTGAATCTGCTCTGAATTCTTTTATGTGTGATTCAGTTATCTTTGCAAGTCTCTTCGAATTATCAGTTTGGTTTGGCCTACTAGATTGATCTTTCTTGCAATGTGAGAAGTCCTTAGCTTTGGGTTCAATCTTGTGGTGTCCTTACCCAGTGACAATAGGGGTAGCAAGGCACGTATTGTATTGTTGCCATCGAGGATAAAAAGATGGGTTTTATATCATATTGCATGAGTTTATCCCTCTACATCATGTCATCTTTCTTAATGTGTTACTCTGTTCTTATGAACTTAATACTCTAGATGCATGCTGGATAGTGGTCGATGTGTGGAGTAATAGTAGTAGATGCAGGCAGGAGTCGGTCTACTTGTCGCGGACGTGATGCCTATATACATGATCATGCCTAGATAATCTCATAATTATTCGCTTTTCCATCAATTGCTCGACAGTAATTTGTTAACCCACCGTAATACTTATGCTATCTTGAGAGAAGCCACTAGTGAAACCTATGGCTCCCGGGTCTATCTTTTATCATATAAGCTTTCAATCTACTTTTATTTGCATCTTTACTTTTCCAATCTATATTATAAAATACCAAAAAAATATTTATCTTATCATACTATCTCTATCAGATCTCACTTTCGCAAGTGGTCGTGAAGGGATTGACAACCCCTTTATTGCATTGGTTGCGAGTTCTTTGTTTGTTTGTGTAGGTGCGTGGGACTTTTGAGGAGCCTCCTACTGGATTGATACCTTGGTTCTCAAAAACTGACGGAAATACTTACGCTACTATTGCTGCATCACCATTTCCTCTTCAAGGAAGCCCAACGCAAGCTCAAGACGTAGCACATACCAATCATTAAACTTTTTAAAACATTAACCTTTAAATAATATTAGTTCAATGAGCTATTTGTTGTTATGAATTACCAAAACCACCCAGGGATTAGTTGCACTCTCAATGTCCCCCTTGTTGGTAATTGATGACTAATACGTCTCCAACGTATCTATAATTTTTTATTGTTCCACGCTATTATGTTACCTGTTTTGGATGTTTATGGGCTTTACTTTACACTTTTATATCATTTTCGGGACTAACCTACTAACCGGAGGCCCAGCCCATATTGCTGTTGTCTTGCCTATTTCAGTGTTTCGAAGAAAAGGAATATCAAACGGAGTCCAGATGGAATGAAACCTTCGGGAAAGTTATTTTTGGAGCGGAAGCAATCCAGGGGACTTGGAGTGCACGTAAGGGAGGCTTCGAGGTGGCCACGAGCAGGGAGGCGCGCCCACCTCCCCTGGGCACGTCCCCCACCCTCATGGCCCCTCGTGGCTCCCCTGACCTACTTCTTTTGCCTATATATCTCCATATACCCTAAAAACATCAGGGAGCAGAATAGATCGGGAGTTCCGCCGCCACAAGCCTCTGTAGCCACCAAAAACCTCTCGGGAGCCCGTTCCGGCACCCTGTCAGAGGGGGAATCCATCACCGGTGGCCATCTTCATCATCCCGGCGCTCTCCATGACAAGGAGGGAGTAGTTCACCCTCGGGGCTGAGGGTGTGTACCTTGAGCGTGATTTTAATGTTGTTAGTATGAATTCCTTGAATATCCATGATGCTAATGATATGCAAGCCACAAGCTTGGGGATGCTATGTTTCATGAAGATGATATTTTTTTGTCCCCCAAGTTTTGATGAGCAAATTTATTTTGATGATAGCATGGCTCCTATTTATGATGATTATATTGATGAAAGTGGGTTTGGAAGAGTGTCAACTTTAGGAAGTAATGATCCCACTATTTTGGAGGATGTTGAATATTATTGTGATAATTATGAAAGTGGATTTGGAGAGGTCATGACTTTATTTAGTGATGAATCCACTATTTCGGAAGAGGCTGCAATTGATTATGAGAACAAAGTTGCTATCTATGATGATTATTTTGATGACTTGTATGCTATTAAGAATAATGATAACTATGAAACTTGTCATCATGATTTTAGTTTTCAATTGGATTATGCCTCACATGATAATTATTTTGTTGAGTTTGCTCCCACTACTATTCATGAGAAGAAATTTGCTTATGTGGAGAGTAGTAAATTTTCTATACTTGTAGATCGTGAAAAGAATGCTTTATGTGATGGTTATATTGTTGAATTCATTCATGATGCTACTGAAAATTATTATGAGGGAGGAATATATGCTTGTAGGAATTGCAATAATATCAAGTTTCCTCTCTATGTGCTTAAAGTTTTAAAGTTATGCTTGTTTTGCCTTCCTATGCTAGTTGATTATTGTTCCCATAAGTTGTTTCCTCACAAAATCCCTATGCATAGGAAGTGTGTTAGACTTAAATGTGTTAGTAATATGCTTCACGATGCTCTCTTTATGTTTCAATTCTTATCTTTTATGCGAGCATCATTGAAATCATCATGCCTAGCTAAAATGCATTAAAGAAAAGCGCTTGTTGGGCGACAACCCAATATTTAGCCTTACTGTTTTTGTGTGTTCACATGATTATGCTATTGTAGTAATCATGTTTTATAGCTTTTGTTTCAATAAAGTGCCAAGTAACACCTTTAGGATAGCTTACGGTGATAGTTGTGTTGATCCTGCTGAAAATCAGAAACTTTTGCACCCAGTAAATTAGTTTTGATAATTCACAGAAACGTGATTTTGTTCTGATTCTTAGGACTTCCTAATTTGGTAGGATTTTTGGAGTTCCAGAAGTACTTGAATGATACAGATTACTACAGACTGTTCTGTATTTGATAGATTCTGTTTTGTATGTGTTGTTTGCTTATTTTGATGAATCTATGTGTAGTATCGGAGTGTATGAACCATACAGAAGTTGGAATACAGTAGATATTACACCAATATGAATTTAGAATGAGTTCACAACAGTACCTAAGTGGTGATTTATTTTCTTATACTAACGGAGCTTACGAGTTTTCTGTTGAGTTTTGTGTTGTGAAGTTTTCAAGTTTTGGGTAAAGATTCGATGGACTATGGAATAAGGAGTGGCAAGAGCCTAAGCTTGGGGATGCCCAAGGAACCCCAAGGTAATATTCAAGGACACCCAAGATCCTAAGCTTGGGGATGCCCCGGAAGGCATCCCCTCTTTCGTCTTCGTTCATCGGTAACTTTACTTGGAGCTATATTTTTATTCACCACATGATATGTGTTTTTCTTGGATTGTCATTTTCTTTTGTTTTGTTTTGTTTTGCTTGCTGTTTGAATAAAATACCAAGATCTGAAATTCTTAAATGTTAGAGTGTCTTCACATAGTTGCATAATTATTCGACTACTCATTGATCTTCAGTTATATCATTCAGAGTAGTTTGTCATTTGCTCTAGTGCTTCACTTATATCTTTTAGAGCACGACGGTGGCTTAATTTTATAGAAATTGTTGATCTCTCATGCCTCACTTATATTATTTTGAGAGTCTTTTAGAACAGCATGGTATTTTCTATGGCTATAAAATTGGTCCTAGAATGATGGGCATCCAAGTTGGGTATAATAAAAGGGACAATTGCATTTTTACCCCTAGTTGGTTCCTACCCACGGGTTTTGCCCTTACTTTTCGAGTTTGCTCAGTTTTGCCCTTACTTTTTCCATCGAGGTCCCTCGAATGCCCTTTGACCGTTTGACCAAAACTTTGAAAATTCATAACTAATTCATATGAACTCAGAAAAATGCAAATAAGATATCAAAATGTTCATATAAACATTACCTTTATGGGTATATCATTTGCATTCAGGACAAAAGCATCGTTTAAACTACCCGAGGTAATTAATGTTATTAACATTATTAAAAATAAATAGGTATAAACAATATTTTTTTTCATGAATAAAAATTATATGCAAATGTAGGTGATGTTTTCTGAACATTCTGATACCTTATTTGCATTTTCCTGAGTTCGTATCAACTTGTTATGAAGTTTCCAAATAATGGTCAAAGTCGTTAGAACATTCATAACAAGTTGATACAAACTCAAAAATTGCAAATAAGTTATCAGGATGTTCAGAAAACATCACGTACATTTGCATGTAATTTTTATTCATGAAAAAAATATTGTTTATACCTATTTATTTTTAATAATGTTAATAACATTAATTACCTCGGGTAGTTTAAATGATGCTTTTGTCCTGAATGCAAATGATATGCCCATAAAGGTAATGTTTATCTGAACATTTTGATATCTTATTTGCATTTTTCTAAGTTCGTATGAATTAGTTATGATTTTTCAAAGTTTTGGTCAAACAGTCAAAGGGCATTCGTGGGACCTCGATGGAAAAAGTAAGGGCAAAACTGAGCAAGCTTGAAAAGTAAGGGCAAAACCCGTGGGTAGGAACCAACTAAGGGTAAAAATGCAATTGTCCCATAATAAAAACTATCATAGAAAGTGAATTGGATGCTATGATCAATTTGATACTTGATAATTGTTTTGATATATGGAGGTGGTGATATTAGCATGCTAGTTGGGTAATTGTGAATTTAAAGAAAGCTTGTGTTGAAGTTGGCAAGTCCCGTAGCATGCACATATGGTAAAAGTTGTGTAACAAATTTGAAACATGAGGTGTCCTTGAATTGTGCATCCTTATGAGTGGCGGTCGGGGACGAGCGATGGTCTTTTCCTACCAATCTATCCCCCTAGGAGCATTCGCATAGTGCTTGGTTTTTGATGACTTCTAAATTTTTGCAATAAGTATACGAGTTCTTTTGACTACTGTTGAGTCCATGGATTATATGCACTTTTACCTTTCCATCCTTGCTAGCCTCTTCGGTACCGTGCATTGCCCTTTCTCACCTTGAGAGTTGGTGCAAACTTCGCCGGTGAATCCAAATCCCGTGATATGATACGCTCTATCACACATAAACCTGCTTATATCTTCCTCAAAACAGCCACCATACCTACCTATTATGGCATTTCCATAGCCATTCTGAGATATATTGCCATGCAACTTTCCACCGTTCCATTCATCATCATGACACGCATTACTATTGTCATATTTCCATTGCATGATCATGTAGTCGACATCGTATTTGTGGCAAGGCCACTTTACATAATTTTTCATACATGTCACTCTTGATTCATTGCCCATCCCATTAAAACGCCGGAGGCATTCATATAGAGTCATATCTTGTTCTAGTTTTTGAGTTGTGATTCCTGACTTGTAAATAAATAGAAGTGTGATGATCATCATTATTAGAGCATTGTCCCCAAATAAATAAATAAAAAGAAAGGCCAAAAAGAAAAAAAGAAAGGCCAAATAAAAAAAGGGAAAAAAAAAGAAAGGCCAAAAAAGGCCCAAAAATAAAAAAATAAAAGAAAATAAAAAAGGGGGGCAATGTTACTATCCTTTTCCACACTTCTGCTTCAGAGTAGCACCATGTTCTTCATATAGAAAGTCTTTTATGTTGTCACTTTCATATACTAGTGGGAATTTTTCATTATAGAACTTGGCTTGTATATTCCTACAATGGGCTTCCTCAAAATGCCCTAGGTCTTCCTGAGCAAGCAAGTTAGATGCACATCCACTTAGTTTCTTTTGTTGAGCTTTCATACATTTATAGCTCTAGTGCATCCGTTGCATGGCAATCCCTACTCCTCATGTTGACATCAATTGATGGGCATCTCCGTAGCCCGTTGATTAGCCTCGTCAATGTGAGACTTTCTCCTTTTTTTGTCTTCTCCACACAACCTCCATCATCATATTCTATTCCACCCATAGTGCTATATCCATGGATCACGCTCATGTATTGCGTGAAAGTTGAAAAAAGTTTGAGATTACTAAAGTATGAAAGAATTGCTTGGCTTGTCATAGGGGGTGCAAGATGAGAGCATTCTTGTGTGACGAAAATGCAGCATAACCAAACTATATGATTTTGTAGGGATGAACTTTCTTTAGCCATGTTATTTTGAGAAGACCTGATTGCTTTGATTAGTATGCTTAAGTATTACTATTTCTTATGTCAATATGAACTTTTATCTTGAATCATTTGGATCTGAACATTCATGCCACAATAAAGAAAACTAAATTGAGAACTACGCTAGGTAGCATTCCACATCAAATATTCTGTTTTTATCATTTACCTACTCGAGGACGAGTAGGAATTAAGCTTGGGAATGCTTGATACGTCTCCAACGTATCTATAATTTTTTATTGTTCCATGCTATTATATTACCTGTTTTGGATGTTTATGGGCTTTACTTCACACTTTTATATCATTTTTGGGACTAACCTACTAACCGGAGGCCCATCCGATATTGTTGTTTTCTTGCCTATTTCAGTGTTTCGAAGAAAAGGAATATCAAACGGAGTCCAAACGGAATGAAACCTTCGGGAAAGTTATTTTTGGAGCAGAAGCAATCCAGGGGATTTGGAGTGCACGTAAGGGAAGCTTTGAGGTGGCCACGAGGCAGGGAGGCGTGCCCACCTCCCCTGGGCGCGCCCCCCACCCTTGTGGGCCCCTCGTGGCTCCCCTGACCAACTTCTTTTGCCTATATATCTCCATATACCCTAAAAACATCGGGGAGCAGAATAGATCGAGAGTTCTGCCGCCGCAAGCCTCTGTAGCCACCAAAAACCTCTCGGGAGCCCGTTCCGGCACCCTGCCGGAGGGGGAATCCATCACTGATGGCCATCTTTATCATCCCGACGCTCTCCATGACAAGGAGGGAGTAGTTCACCCTCGGGGCTGAGGGTATGTACCAGTAGCTATGTGTTTGATCTCTCTCTCTCTCTCTCTCTCTCCTGTTCTTAATTTGGCACGATCTTGATGTATCACGAGCTTTGCTATTATAGTTGGATCTTATGATGTTTATCCCCCTCTACTCTCTTGTAATGGATTGAGTTTTCCCTTTGAAGTTATCTTATCGGATTGAGTCTATAAGGATTTGAGAACACTTGATGTATGTCTTGCCGTGCTTATCTGTGGTGACAATGGGATATTCACATGATCTACTTGATGTATGTTTTGGTGATCAACTTGCGGGTTCAGTGACCTTGTGAACTTATGCATAGGGGTTGGCACACATTTTCGTCTTGACTCTCTGGTAGAAACTTTGGTGCACTCTTTGAAGTACTTTCTGTTGGTTGAATTGATGAATCTGAGATTGTGTGATGCATATCGTATAATCATGCCCACCGATACTTGAGGTGACATTGGAGTATCTAGGTGACATTAGGGTTTTGGTTGATTTGTGTCTTAAGGTGTTATTCTAGTACGAACTCTATGATAGATCAAACGGAAAGAATAGCTTCATGTTATTTTACTATGGACTCTTGAATAGATCGATCAGAAAGGATAACTTTGAGGTGGTTTCGTACCCTACCATAATCTTTTAGTTTGTTCTCTGCTATTAGTGACTTTGGAGTGACTCTTTGTTGCATGTTGAGGGATAGTTATATGATTGAGGGGTAGTTATATGATCCAATTATGTTATTATTGTTGAGAGAACTTGCACTAGTGAAAGTATGAACCCTAGGCCTTGTTTCAAAGCATTGCAATACCGTTTGTGCTCACTTTTATCATTAGTTACCTTGCTGTTTTTATAATTTTAGATTATAAAAACCTATATCTACCATCCATATTGCACTTGTATCACCATCTCTTCCCCAAACTAGTGCACCTATACAATTTACCATTGTATTGGGAGTGTTGGGGACACAAGAGACTCTTTGTTATTTGGTTGCAGGGTTGTTTGAGAGAGACCATCTTCATCCGACGCTTCCCACGGATTGATAAACCTTAGGTCATCCACTTGAGGGAAATTAGCTACTGTCCTACAAACCTCTGCACTTGGAGGCCCAACAATGTCTACAAGGAGAAGGTTGCATAGTAGACATCAATGACAACATATAGATCAAAGATTCGACAAATGATAATATAAATGAAGTACATCGTCACTTTGAGAAGTATGTGATAAGCAAGAGCTCCCCCTAAATTTATGCATTATTTGAAATTTTCTTTTGAATGCAAATTCACAATCAATTAGGATCATGGGTCACTCTTCCATGTCACATACATCTTGGTGGAGCGCTCAAAATGATAGAATATGAAATATGCACTCATCACCAAAACAAGATATGAATGATCATACGTGAGAGATAGAATATCCTCATTCAAGCACGAACATTAAAGTATGATATGATCAAACATATGATCATAGGAGTATCTCACACACAAGAATAAATAATGTATCACCCAAACAAGCAAGCAAATAAAGTAGCAAGAGAGGCAAAAGAAGCAAAACACACACACACACACTCTCTCTCTCGAAGCCTATGATCTATACACTTTCTCCCCCTTTGGCAACAATTTACCAAAAAGCTTGAAAATTCATAGTGCCATGTGGCTCTCTAAGCATGATCTCTAGGAGCTCCAGAGTGTGAAGGTGGCGTGAAGAGGAGTCCTGCAGCGAATGCATCCGAAGAGGTCTGAGGAGCTGGTGGAGTTGCAATTGGAGGAGCAACTGAGGTTGTAGCTGCAGGTGCTGACACTGTAGGGTTAGGATCCATAGCAAGTGGCATAGCTGAGGACATTGGTCCGCTTGGGACTTGCTGAAAAACATCTGTTGTAGGTCCCTCATCTCTGTCTTCAAGCACTTCTTGAATCTTCTCCGCAGTTGATTGAATTTCTTTGACCTTCACATCTAGATCATGAATTTTTGTTTCAATTATCCTCCCAAGACTCTTGATTTTGAGTCAGGGTGGCCAATCCTTTCTCAAGCCTCAAAGTAGCCTGAATGAGATAACCAAGTTGATCTTGCTTGGACTTCAGAAATATCTAGGATGCCTCTTCAACACTTGGTGTCTTGGCAGCCTTCTCTGCTTGTGCTTTCTCTTTCTTCTCCTGAGCCTCCATTGATGTAAGATGAGATGGATCCATGAAAACCACATTGTGTTCAAATTCAGGCAACAGGGGAAGGTGCTCCTTGTCCAAAAGATACATGCCTTTGCCCATCTTGGAGTTGGTGAGCATCTGAACATGTGGAGCATAGCCATATGATCTCTTTTGGTCTGCGACAGTCCTTTTGATAGTCTCAACTATCTAGGACATCACCTTGAATTTCTCTGGCACATCAAACATATGCAACAAATTTATTGAATGCCCCTAATCATCTTGTTATCTCCAAACTTGGGTAGAAATGTGTGCCTGAGGATAGTGTTGATTGTTGGCAGCCCTGACAACAGATAGTATACTGAGCCAAACTTGTGAGTGTCCAAGGCAGCATCAGGAATCTCCTTGTACATGTGTGCCATGGAGTCATGTCCTTTTCTGGGCTTGGCATACGCATATGTGTCATCCTCATGCTCTTTTGGGCATTGATTAGCTTTGCCCACTTAGCAACAAAAGATTGGTACCTAGTACCCTCAGTCATCCAAACAATTTTACCATCAGGGTAAAAGGGTGTTGTAGAGTAAAACTGCATGATCAACTCATCATTCCATTTAGTCAATTTCTGACCAACAAATGTGTCAACTCCTGTTGATCTGAAACTCTCATGAACTCCTAGGAAATAATCAGTATTGTTGTCAATGAACTTCCAGTCAACCCATCTCATATCACTGACTATGGGCTACTTGTCTAGGAGCGCAGTTTCATAGAAGTCCTGCTGCTCCTTTGTATGGAACATGTAGTCAATAGCAGTCCTCCTTCTTGTGGCATATTGGTCTGTCTGCCTCCATAGCCTGAGACATGCATCCTTCCTTAGTTTCACGTTCTCAGCCACGGGATGTGTATCATCATGATCAGGGATCTTGGGCTTCAATTTCTAAGCACTTGGGCTTCTTCTTCTTCTTCTTCTTGCACTTTAGGCACTGGGGCCTTGTTCTTCCCAGCAGCTAGTATGTTCCTAGTTGATATCTTAGGTGTTGCAGGCTTAGAAGATTGATCAGCAGCAGCAGCCTTGGGGGCAGTCTTGGGCTTTGATGGAGCAACCCCTGACTTGATGGCATCCCCCATCAACTTCTTAGTCTTTGCAGGAGGTGCATCTTGCTCTTCCTCCTCCTCCTCATCTGAGTCTCTGATCATAGAAGATCTGCCAATTACTCTAGCCATGGTCTTCTTGACCCTTTCCTTCCTCTTCTTGCCCTCACCAGCCTCTTTTGGTTCAAGAGTGAACTCAATGGTTTCCTGGGTTGAGGCTCTGGCTTTGGACGTTGGAATCCTTCTGGCATGTGCTTTCTTCTTCATCCCTGTTTAGGTTGTTGCAGCAGTGTCAAACTCTTTCTTGACAACTTTGTTTTTGGAAGTGACTTCCTCATCAACCATAAAATACTCATCTTCAGAATCTGATGTCCTCTTCTTCCTCTACCTGGTTGCAGCCTTTGGCAGGTTGCTAGGAGTACTTATGCTCCCATCATCGTAGTTGTCAGAGGGACTAGTGCCCTCACTCAAGTGAACATGTTCCTCAGACCTGTTTTGGCTATCACTGTTGTTAGACATGGCTAAAAGCTTAAGGCTGAAAACTGACCCTGTGAATAGATATAGTTGAGACAGAGTGGATGAGCATCACAAAGTGCAGAGATCTTGCAAAACAAATGAGCCAAAAACTTAGTTTTAGTTTTCTATTGAAGTCATTTAGGAGCTATGATTTGTTGACCTCGGTGACTCCGAAGCAATGTTAGAGTCTAAACTGGTGATATCAGTCAGATCGAGACACAGTTCGGTGACTCTAAGACTGCTAGGGTTTCACAGAGATCTGAACTCGGTCACACGGATTTGTAAATTTCGATCAGACCGAAAATCACAAGTGCAATGGCCTGGGCCAAATCGGTGAGACCGATTTCTATAACTCGGTCGGTCCGAAATGAATTCGGCAGACACCTAACCCTAAGTTTTCGAATCAAAACTAATCTAAAAGAGTTTTTGATTGGATAGAAGTGTTTCAAACTTGGTAAGATTCATGGCATTGACCTAGGTGCAGGAATCAGAGGTAAGGATTGCACATAGGGGTCGAGTTCATACCCTAACTCGGCGGTGAACTAGCTACAGTGACAACGGCAGCGAAGATTCTGTAGACGGTGGTGGGAGACCAGTGGCAGGAGGTCACTGTCGATGGAGGAGATGATTCGGAGACCTCGAGTCGGCAGGGCTGGAGAGCGCGGGCAAAGGTTTCGGAGAAATTTCCAAAATTCGACCCATGGTTATATATATCCTGACACTGTCGTTGTGACCGATTTGAGCAACTCAGTGGCACCGAGATGCAGAATCGCAAGCGGTTACTGCAATCAGTGAGACCAAAATGTTCAAATCAGTTGCACCGAGATTGAAACCTAGATCAACTCAATGAACTCGGTATGACCAAAAGGAATGAATCGGTCAGACCGAAATACATCAAGAGGTTTTGGAAGTTTAAGTCTATGACAAATCGGTGGCTCTGAGTGCTCCTCACCCAGAGGGTTCAAATCTGACCTAATCAAACTTTGTGATGTAGCATGAATAGAGTTTGAGACGAGAAAAGCATAGATAGCTAGTGGGAGTACTTAGGCATTATGTCCATCCATTTGGCAAAAGAAAAGACCAAACAATCAAAGCAACAAATGGATGTCCTCGAATGAAGATAATTATGCAACCAACATGCTCACACAATAAGATAGAAAATGAAATATGTGGCAAAGCATGCACAAACTCTCTAGCATCTATCAAGCAATTGGTGATGACTAGGTCATCTATATATGAGTATATTGACTTAGGCGTCAAATGAGAACATTTGATCATAGGTCATACTCATCATTTAAGCATAAGTGGGGTTACCACTTTTACATAAAGCATTGTTGTGTTCACACCATTAGAGTTGCTTTAGCTCAATTCTTAGAGTAAAGCTCCCCTAGATGTGATATCCCCTTTTAGAGGGATGAACTAACCTTCGGTTTTGTCGATGATGACTTCATGTAGATGTTGAAGATGTGGATGCTCAATGTTGATGTAGATCATTTGGAGCAATCCATTGGAGTGAGTTGCACTTTGAATACCTACATGGGTTAGCCCCACAAGGAACAAACAAGGATATCCATAGACATAGAGTGAAGTACACATAGGATGATGTCCATGAAAGCATTAGGTTACCTTGTCCTTGACTTACTATCAAGAGGGTTTGTGACTCCTTGAACTAGTGCAAGATGTGTAAGTTGATTACACTTGTTCTTGCCAATATGAATATGAGTGAAGTATGTTGGCAGAGTCACCCTAAAGAACTCTCTAGTACTTCTTCTTCGGTATCGACATCATCTTGATGGGAATCCTTGGGGTTGTAGATGTACTTGATGAAGTAGAACTTGAGGTAGACTTGGGAACCCCACTTGACCAAGGTCTTTGGAGCTTATTCAAATGCATCAATCCTCTATTGAAGCTTGTCCTTGCCTTTTAGCTTGTGGTCTTGTGGTGGAAGATCATCTTGAGCTTGTGTCCCCTTGAAGGAAGTAGGATCATACTTCTCTTGTTGAGGAACAAACTTCGTCTTGGGGTATTGATCTTCTTCCCACTCAAATCCATTGGCATTGCACTTTCGTTCAAAACCAACACCTTGATTCTTCTGGTTCCTTCCTTGCTCGCGTACAATTTCCTCAAATTGCTTACTTCCGGCAAGGCTCTTGTAAACACCTTTCTCTATAATTCCCTTCAATAAGCTATTTTCTTGCTCAAGTGTAACTCGGCTAAGAGAATCATTAGTGGAATAAAGAGAACTACTATAAGCAACAATATGGGATTTAGCATGATTATTGTTACTACTAGAAGAAGAATCTTTCTTACTCTTGTTGCTAGATTTTACTTGTGGCATGTATGTAGACAAGAGTAAACGCTTGGCAATGTAAGAAGAACTTTTCTTCCGAAGATCATCATTGATGGCTTTTAAGAACCCATGTTCTTGCTCTAGGTTGAGCTTCTCGAAGCGTAGCTTCTCATGAGTTTTTAAAAGTTCTTGATGATATTCTAAAGTAGTTTCATGAGCTAACTTAAGAGTGTTTAGTTCTTTAGTTAGATGCTCAATCTCCTTCTTATCATTGTCATTCGTTTCATCTTGATTACCATGATTAATAGCAATTTCATCATAGTTTTCATCACTAGCATTGTCAACAAGTAATTCATCATCACATAGCAAATCATCTTCATCACTATTGAAATCAATATACTCGAGGTGTGATACCTTGAGGCCTTTAGCCATGAAGCATCTTCCAATTCCTTCATTTGGTGAGTCAAATATGTCATAGGAGTTAGTTGACACAAGTGCAAGACCGGCAACACCTTCATCTTGAGTATATTTGGAGTCAGAGTGATAACTTCTCCCAAAGTGGTGGTCGGAGTCAGAACCAGATACCCATTCACCAACATGAGCTTGATGTCTTCGTTTTGTGTAGCTCCTTGATGACTTGTCCTTCCTTTCTGAATCCTTGCTTCTGCGAGAGGTTCTTCGTTCATAACGATCATCCCTACTCCTTCTCTCTCTTGGAGGTGATTCTTCTCTTCTACTTCTTCTTTTAGGTGAGTCTTATCTTCTTTTGTAGGGAGCCGTACACTCATTGTAATAGTGTCCGGGTCTTCCATAATTGTAGCAATTACGTTCACGACAAGAAGATCTTTTGTCATGGTAGGATCTTGACTTGGAGCTTCTCTCTTTGTTTCTACTCTTGTAGAATTTGTTGAAGTTCTTCACCATTAAGCTCAATTCCTCATTGAAGACTTATTTTTCACTTGATGTGGCAGGAGCATCACATGAGGCTTTATAAGCACCACTAGACTTGTTGTGAAGCTCTTCTTTATCCTTGAGTGACATCACATGAGCAACAATTCTTCCAATGACCTCCGTTGGCTTGAGATCTTTGTAATTGGGCATCATTTGGATCAATGGGCACAAGGTATCATATTTTTCATCCAAGGCTCTAGGATCTTCTTGATGATGAATCTGTCAGTCATCTCTTCACTTCTTAAGCTGGCAATCTCATTTGTGATGAGAGCAAGCCTAGAGTACATTTCAGTGACACCTTCACCATCCTTCATTTTGAACTTGTCAAGTTGACTTTGAAGCACATCCAACTTGGACTCCTTGACGGACTCGGCACCTTCATGCATATCAATCAAAGTATCCCAAATTTCCTTTGCATTGCCAAGACCGTTGAAGTTGTTGAATTCTTTGGGGCACAATCCATTGAAGAAGAGATTGCAAGCTTGAGAGTTGTATTGCAGCATTTTCAAATCTTCCGCAGTTGCTTCACGATTTGGTTCTCTCCCATCAAAGAATTCACCTTTCAAACCAATACACACAATATCCCAAACGGCGGGGTTATGTCCAAGAATATGCATTTTCATCTTATCCTTCCAACTAGCAAAATTAGTACCATCAAAGTAAGGACCTCTACGGTGGTAATTTCCCTCGCTAGACGCCATACTCTCCTAGGTTCTAAAACCAAGGCTATGATCACCAAAGATATGGAAATCAAGGAAAATGGAGACCAAAGCTCTGATACCACTTGTAGGATTGAAAGTATGTCTAGAGGGGGTGATTAGACTACTTGACCAAATAAAAATCTAGCCTTTTCCCAATTTTAAGTCTTGGCAGATTTTAGCAACTTAACACAAGTCAAGAAATCAACCTACACAAGCAATTCTAAGAGTATAGCGGCGGAATGTAAATCATTGCATATGAAGGTAAAGGGGGGAGTTTGGAGGGAGCAAACGCAATGTACACACGGAAATTTTTGGCATGGTTTCGATAGGTGGTGCTATCGTACATCCACGTTGATGGAGACTTCAACCCATTAAGGGTAACAATTGCGCGAGTCCATGGAGGGCTCCACCCACGAAGGTTCCACGAATAAGCAACCTTGTCTATCCCACCATGGACATCGCCCATGAAGGACTTGCCTCACTTGGGTAGATCTTCACGAAGTAGGCGATCTCCTTGCCCTTACAAACTCCTTGGTTCAACTCCACAATCTTGACGGGGGCTCCCAAATGACACCTAACCAATCTAGGAGATACCGTCGGTGTCAAAACCGGCAGATCTCGGGTACAGGGGCCCAAGATGTGTGTCTAAGGATCGATGGTAACAATGGACAAGGGACACAATGTTTACCCAGGTTCGGGCGCTCTTAAAGGAGGTAAAACCCTACTCCTGCTTGATTATATTGGAAGAGTACAGAGATTACAAGAGTTGATCTACCTCGAGATTTTGTAATGGCTAAACCCTAGATGTCTAGCCTATGAATATTCCGATGATGGTAATGATGATAGCCTCTACAGACTAAGCCCTTCGGTTTATATACACACGGAGGGGCCTAGGGTTGGTACAAGGTCGGTTCCAAGGAAGGAAACAATACATACGAACTCGAATCTTGCCGTCCACGCATGGTTGAGTCCCACCCGGACATGTAGATGGTCTCTTGCTCGATCTTCATAGCTTACTCAACCTGGCCCATACTCCTAGGCCGGACACTTGGGGACCCCTAAATCCAGGACTCCCTCAGTAGCCCCCGAACTTGCCTTCAATGACGATATAGTATGTGGACTTGAGTCTTCGGCTTTGCAAGGCAGGTTCTTCAACATAATCCGGATTGATGATAGTCCGACATTGATTTCTGTGTCCAGTCCTTATGACGCCTTCCTGCCGTTGCCTCGATTTCCACGCATCTGAGTGAATGCGAACAGTCCGTTACATTTATATTTTAACCCTTTTAATAGGAATGGATGGTGTTTATATAACGGGGTTAGATCCACAAACGCCATCCTACATCGCCCCCAAGAGCAACAGAGCAAACCACGAGAAAAGCTCAAACCATGGCTAGTGTCCCTGGCTCCCCCTCGCGTCCTCATGGCCCACAAGAGGGGGATTGGCAAAGTTGCTCTGTATCCCACCTTCAGCTCAATCATCTCTAGACACAAGGATATCTTCCTCCCGCAGATCTAGTCTTCGTACGGGCGGGATTAACTTCTATGGGCGATGGTGCATTGGTGGAGAATTTCCCCAACCCCAGTCAAGGGGAAAGGGTATGCTTCATCTCATTCCTTCTAAGGAGCATAGGATTACCGATCCACCCTTTCCTCGGGGGTCTACTGGAATATTACGGGATCCAACTGCACAACCTCACACCAGGTTCCATTCTGCATATTTCTGGCTTTGTCACCCTTTGCGAATTATTTTTAGGCCGCGAGGCTCACTTCGAACTATGGAGAAAGTTCTTTTGCCTCGTCCCCCGCCACCAGGGCGGTGGGTCTATATTTGAAGTGGGAGCGGCCTAAGTATGGCACATAGTCGGATCCGGTTACCCAGTCGGGACTCCGAAGAGGGGGTCCGACGAATGGTCTTCGGAATGGTTTTACATTGAGGATGTTCCTCTTCCGGACCCTGTTTGGTGTGGATTGCCCGAATTTTCCAGCGCTCCCTTGAAGAAGCTACTCAACTGGCATCCCAAGTACTTCGAACAAGAAGATAGTGTGGAGGTGATGAGACTGGTCAGTAACGTCAGGTTATTGACCCATTCCAGACTCTCCATCGTTTATGGCTATTGCAATAAAGCGGTGCATCCAGCCCCTTCAATCTAGAGTGGTCCTCTATGGAACTACAACGGGGAGGACGACATGTCTTGCTATAGGCGAAAGGGTCTGGATAACCAAGCTGCATTGGCTGCCATGCTTTCCGACCTTTACAAGGGGGAAGAAGAAGACTTCGCCCATTTAAATTGTCAGGAAGGTTTTTCCATGTACAATCCCATCGAATGGGTAAGTTAGTCTTTTAATACTTTTTCTCCAGTATCGGCATGCACTGACCGAATACTTTGGTTGCTTTGAAACATTCATGGAGGAAAGTGGTCGAGAACATCTATTGCCCCGCCCCTCAGCCAGAGGATCATACTCGCAACGATGACCCCAGACTCCATGAGGATCCGGACATATTTGTAGAATTAGAAGACGGAGTTTACTATCAGGCGAGCCTAGACGGCTCAGAAGTAGCCATTGTGGCTGATTACCCCGACCTCTATCCCTTCGTTAAGGTAAGTATTCAGAAATTGTATTCTTAAATAAGAGAGATACTTCCACTCACATCTTACCCTTCGCACCGGACTGTGTCTTGCAGGATCAGCGCTCAGCAAGCCATACCTAAGAATAGGTGACCAAAATAAGATCAGCACCTTCACGGAATGGTCGTGCAAAGTGAAAGGAAGCCGGGAGCGCCACTTATCCTGCTACGTCACCGAAAAGGTGTATTCCTTTTATTTCATATTTGGGCGTGAAACCGAATTATCATTTTCATCCTCCTTCTATTATCTTAGGAGGGGTATACGGCAGACCGTAAACAAGATCCCAGCCAGTCGAGCCGCAGCCAATCCGGCGCCAGAGACGTCAACTAGGACGGGGGTGCATGTTGGTGTGGCGCAGACTCATCTACCTCATGAATATCCGGATGAGGTGTCCGTTACTAACTCCAAAGTGGAAAGTGCAATGAATCATCAACACTTGAAAGAAGCCCTGTGCACCCTGCCTTAACGCAGCAGGAATTTACCGCCCTTAGCACTGTAGGTGCATACATCCGAGCTGCCCGGGACGGGCTCACAGGAGTTGCTCGCCTATTCTCAAAAGATATATAGGTAAAAAATTATGTAAACTTAGTAGATAGATAGCAGTAGCCCCCGAGACTTAAAGCGGTGGAACTCACCAATTTGAGGATCGTGTATGACCGCAGGTTCTCAAAGAGAAGAACAACATATTGTCCTAGGAGCTCGAAACAAGCCGGACACAGCTAAATGATGCTGTCAGAGAGCTTGAAGAATTGAAGAGTGCCCCAATGACTGGGGGGTAAAGATAAAAAACTGGAAGAGGAAGTGCAGAAGAAAACTGAAGAGATAAGGAGCCTAAAAGCTCAATTCTTGGATGCGCAACAGGAAAACAAAAAATTGAAAAGAGGTATATTCGGTAAGACTCTAGAACCATCCGGAGTGCTGGTAAAAGCATATAGTATGGAATGTTGAGATACGGTTCATGCAGGTTTGTTAACCGCCCGCCATGAAGAGGAAGTGTCCGGGCTCCAAAGCGACATTCTAAAGGAACTATCAAAGCTGCACGAGCGCTCCCGGAAAGCCATGAAGAATATGGCCAAAGCCCTATGGCCATCCGATGCACCTCCAGAGACTATGGAGGGGTTGACGGACTTGTTCAAAGGTGCTCAGTGTCGCTTCAAGCTATGGAAGACGTCTGCATGCCGAGAAGGTGCGCGAGAAGCATGGGCCATGGTGAAGACATGCTACACCGGACTTGATCCAAATCATATGGCCCGGGTTGGACCTTAGGGACCAGATGGGAAAGAAATTCCTGTAAACTTGGTGTATGACCAAGTAATGATTGCGGCGAAATATTCGCAACAAGATTGAAAGCTAGATAGCCTTTTAGATGGCGTAGAAAGAGAGTAGGCGCTCGGTTCTATGTATCAATGTACTTTATGACCAAACTTATCTCCTGCCGAACTTAGTAAAATAAAATAATTTCATCACAGACCTTTGGATTCCACCTCCGAACCAAGAAGTTGGAGTGTTTCCGTATACTATGTTAGATAGAAATCTTTTAGTATCTTTGGAAACTGGGCAATCCGGTCATAATGCTCGAATAGACAAAATGTGTTCGGGGATTTATGTCATATTACTGCTTGACGTAAGAAACATCTTCCAATAAAAATAGTTCCGTTAGGGGTTCCTTTCCTTGGGTCGACATGCGGAATCATGCATGTCTTAGGCTTGTATCTGGGTTACGAGTAGCCGATTTTGTACTTATTTCAAAAAATAGTCTGTCATCCATTTGCCGACCACTTATTCTCTTAAGAATGCCAGCTTTCGGCTTCACCCGTCTAAGGTACATATCCGGATGACCCGAGTGTAACAATCGTAGAGGTGCTCCCTTTACACCCTAGCCGAACAATCGGGAACGTAGGGTATAAACAGAGGAGCGAGGCAACCCAGCTTGGCAAAAACTTAAGTCATAGAGGTGCATATAAAGGCAAAAACTTGTATAAAAACAATTGACATAGACCATTGAAGCTGTAATCTTTTAATAGTATGCTTCGTTAGAGAAGCCCCCATGTATGGTGGGGTGTATACATTTAAGGATGTGTACCCCTAATAGTGCGGTTGATCCGAACATACATTGGACAAAAAAGAAGAAAAAATGAAAGAGAGAGAGAGAGAAAGAGAAACAACCTAGGTAAAAGTAGAAACTTTAAGACGCAGAACTATGCGTAGAATCTTCTGAGTCGGGCAGCGTTCCATGGGTTCGGCTAAGTGTGGTTATTCGACGCATTGGAAAGGTGATGGGCTCCTCTAGTAAGGACGTCATCTATGATAAAAGGGCCCTCCCATTTTGGTTTGAGCTTGTCCTTTTTCTTTTCCAGGAGGCGTAACACAAGTTCTCCGACATTGAATGCCTTGGCCCGCACTTCTCTGCTTTGGTAACGCTGATCCTGCTATTGATAAAATGCGGAACGAGCCTTTGCAATGTCGTGCTCTTCTTCAAGTCCGTCTAGGTTGTCCTACCGATCTAGCTCAGCTTCTCGCTCTTCGTACATGCGCACTCGAGGTGAGTCATGAACAATATTGCAAGGCAATACAGCCTCTGCGCTGTACACCATGAAGAGGGGTGTGTGTCCGGTGGTTCAATTGGATGTGGTCCGGAGCCCCCAGAGTACGGAATCAAGTTCCTCAACCTAGTGTTTATCTGATTCTCGTAAAGAGCGCACCAGTCTGGGCTTAATACCGCTCATAATCAGACCGTTGGCCCGTTTGACTTGACCATTTGTATGAGGGTGGTATACGGATGCATAGTCGAGCTTAATGCCCAACTTAGCGCACCAGTTTTCACCTCATCAGTTGTAATATTGGAGCCATTATCAGTGATGATACTATGCGGGACACCGTAATAATGGACCGCGCCAGATATAAGGTCAATCACTGGCCCTGCCTCAGTTGTTTTTACTAGTTTGGCCTCTATCCATTTAGTGAATTTATCAACCATTACCAACAAATATTTATTTTTGTGGCTTCCCCCTTTAAAGGGACCAACCATATCAAACCCCCAGACCGCAAAGGGCCAGGTGATGGGGATTGTTCTTAATGCGGTGGGAGGCATATGGCTTTGATTGGCAAAAAGCTGACAGCCCACACAACGTTGGGCAAGGTCTTGTGCCGTCGGCCATAAAAAGCCGGATCGGAAAGCTTTGTTTACGAGGGCCCGAGCTGCGGCGTGATGGCCGCCCAAACCAGCATGTATTTCTGCCAAGAGTTGCCTTCCCTTCTCTTTGGAGATACACCTTTGAAGGACTCTGGTGGTGCTCTTTTTGTACAGTTCTCCCTCATGCACTTTGAAGGCTTTAGAGCACCGGACTATGCAATGAGCTTCGTTCTGATCATTGGGAAGCTCTTGCCTATTAAGGTAGGCCAAGAAAGGTTCGGTCCATGGAGCGATAACAACCATGATCTCATGAGGAGAGGGTGTTATTTCGATATCCGGACCCCTGAAGATATCTGCATTGTCTTTGGCTACTGGGGATGTGACTAGGTCCACACTAGATTCTCCGCTCTCACCCTACTACACTACTGATGGCTTAAAGAGCCTTTCCACGAAAGCGTAAGGTGGCACTGGGTCGCGTTTAGTGCCCATGCGAGCAAGGATGTCGGCTGCCTGGTTACTGTCTCAAGCGACATGATGAAATTCAAGTCCCTGGAAGCAAGCTAATATTTTTAATACGACATTTCAATAGGCCTCCATCTTTGTGTCCTTTGCGTCGAACTCTCCAATGACCCGGGATATTGCGAGGTTTGAGTCCCCGCGCACCTCAAGGCATTGTATACCCATGGAGATGGCCATGCGAAGGCCATGTAGAAGTGCCTCATATTCGGCTGCATTGTTGGAGTCCGTATACATGAATTATAATACATACCGGATTGTACCCCAATGGGAGATGTCAAGATTACGCCAGCCCCTAGTCCGGCTAGCATTTTGGAGCCATCGAAATACATAATCCAGTTGGAGTATGAACTATGCTCTTTAGGGAGTTTGGCTTCCATCCATTTGGCGACAAAGTCGGCCAACACCTGGTATTTAATAGCCCGGCGTGGCTTGTATATTATTTTGAATGGTAAAAGTTCTATAACCCACTTAGCTATGCGGCCAATGGCGTCCCTGTTGTTGATAATGTCGTTGAGTGGTACCTCCGAGACCACTGTGATCGTACACTCTTGAAAGTAGTGTCATAGTTTCCGGGATGCCATGAAGACCATATAGGCTATCTATTGATAGTGGGGGTATCGGGACTTGCATGGTGTAAGGACCTCTGGTACGTAATAGACAGTTTTTGGGTGGGGAATTTATGTCCCTCTTCCCCTCGTTCGACGACGAGTACGGCACTAACCACTTGGTGAGTTGCCAAAATATATTATAACATAGGCTCGCCAACACCTGGGGCGGCTAGGATTGGGTTTCTCGCGAGAAGAGTCTTCATGTCTTCCAATCCGGCTGTGGTAGCATCCGTCCATTCAAAGTTGTCAGTGCATCGTAGCATCCTGTAGAGTGGCAATGCTTTCTCTCCTAATTTGGAGATGAAACGGCTTAAATCCGCAACGCACCCTGCTAGTTTTTGGACTTGCTTTAGGTCTGTTGGTATAGCCAATTGAGATAAAGCTCGGATCTTAGCTGGGTTTGCTTCTTCCTCTATGGGAAACAATGAACCCTAACAATTTTCCAGCTGGGACTTTGAAGACACATTTTTCCGGATTAAGCCGTATGTCATATGTCCGGAGGTTATCAAAGGTGAGGCGAAGATCATCCACCAGTGTTTAGACGTGTTTTGTATTGATGACCACGTCATCCACGTATGCTTCAACTATTTTGCCGATTTGTTTCTCCAAGCAGGTCTGGATCATACATTGGTAAGTAGCCCCCATGTTTTTGAGCCCGAATGGCATAGTGTTGAAGCAAAAAGGGCCATGTTGGGTGATGAACGATGTTGCTGCCTGATCCAATTCCTTCATCTTAATTTGATGGTATCCGGAATAGGCATCGAGGAAACATAGAGAGTCATGCCCTGCAGTCGCGTCAATGATTTGGTCAATGCAGGGTAATGGGAAAGGGTCTTTAGGGCAAGCCTTGTTGAGGTCTTTGAAATCGATGCACAGGTGCCAGGATTTGTCCTTCTTTAGCACCATGACCAAGTTGGACAGCCAATCTGGATGTTTAATTTGCCTAATGTATCCGGCTTCTAGCAGTTTGGCTAACTCCTCTCCCATAGCTTGACACTTGGGTTCGAAAAATCGCCGGAGCGTCTACTTAACGGGTTTGAACCCCTTAATTATATTGAGACTGTGTTTGGCCAGCCTGCGTGGGATGCCGAGCATGTCCGAAGGATGCCAAGCAAAAATGTCCCAATTCTCACGCAAGAATGTGCGTAGCGCGGCGTCAACTGCCAGCTCCAACTGTGCTCCGATGGACGCTGTCTTGTTGGGGTCCATGGGATGTACTTGAAATTTGACTATTTCCTCAGTTGGCTTGGAAGAGGTGGATTTAGATCTCTTATCGAGGATCACATCGTCCCTATCCACCGTGGACCGTAGGGTTGTTAGATCTTTGGCCACTAGGGCTTCGGATAACGCCGCAAGGGCCAACGATGCGGTTTTGTTTTCGGCGTGGAGTGATTTGTCCGGGTCATTCAAAATTGTAATGATTCCATTGGCTTTGGGCATTTTAAGCTTCATGTACCCGTAATGGGTTATGGCTTCAAAACGTGAGAAAGCGTCCCAACCAAGAATGGCGTGATACCCACTGTTGAAGGGGACCACATGGAAGAGCAACTCTTCGGACCTGTAGTTTTCAGAAGTGCCGAATACCACATCCAGCTTAATTTTACCCGAACATCGTGCTTCTCGGCTGGGGATTATGCCTCGAAAGGTTGTGTAACTTTTCTCAATGCGTGATCTATCCATCTGCATTTTGTCGAGCATATATTCATAAATGAGGTTAAGCCCACTACCGCCATCCATGAGCACTTTGGTAAGCCGAAGACCGTCCATGATGGGCTTCAGTACTAGGGCGGCCGATGCTCGGACTGACCGAGCTTTTGGTTCGTCTTCAGCTGTAAAGGTGATCGTCGTGTTGTTCCATGGGCTCAGTGCGGTAATGTGGTGGACTTCGGCGAGGGCAGGAAGCGCCCTTTTTCGCCGATTATTTGAAGAAAAGGTCTCGAATACCGTGAGGACATGAAAGTCATTCCTCTCCGAGGAGTATTCCTCTAGAGCGGTGGTGGTGAGGATGGCCTCGCCACTTTTAGCTACCTCTCGGAGTACCCAACATGCTCGAAGGTTATGGGTTGGGCTTATGCTTAGAGTAGTGTGTATCGGACAGGGCTTGTCAAGAAGTTCGTTAAGAACGGACCTATATCCCTTGAAGGGTTTATCTTTTCTGCCCGTAGGCTGATAGCCGGATACCCTTCCCGGGTGTGTCCGTTTAGTCCGGGTCACACACTGCTTGAAGGCAGCGGGCTCCAATTGAGTTTTCTGGGTCCTCCATGTGCTTTCCATTACGCAGTATCTTTTGTATGACTTGTGATAATTCCGCAAAGCTCTATATGTGACGATGTCTAAGGGCATTCAATATTCCCTCATTGGCACAATTGCAATGAAAGACGGAAACTACGTTGTTGTCGGAGCAATCTTCGATCTTGTTTTTACCAAGTAGGAATCTGGACCAAAAGTGGTGGACCGTCTCCTGAGCTTGCTGCCGTACATACATTAGGTCATAGATATCTGGAGGACCTAAGTTGCTTGGAGAATATAGATTGTGGTGAGTGCGTGGATTAAAATTTGAACCCTACCCCACGCCTATATTCGGAGCTTGCAAGGTCTCCGAGACGACCAGTTCGGGTCCAGGGAGATCAAGGGGCTCCCCTGATCCTTCACCCAAGCCAAGGTTCAGAAAATGTGAAGTCCCGTCCGAAGGGAGAGTATCCGGCTCGAGGGATATGGAGACCCGAACATACTTAGCTTTCAATGTAGGGAGGGAAGTGTCGTTAGCTCGTTCCTCAACGACTGCTACCAGGTGGGTGATCGGTGGGTGATGAATTTCCCTCTGGTCAGGTTTAAGCCCGATCTGATTATAATCCGTAGAGACCCCCAGGGCGGGATGCGGTCCAGTAGCTCGTTCAAGGATGAGACATCTGCCGAATCCATCTTGTCGGAGTACTCGTGGCCGATGCGAAGACGGTGTTCGGCGGTCGTAGGGGGTGTTGTAGGCTTGAAGGTCGTGCGAGCACGCATGATGAAACTACCGAGCTGGAGGGTCTGCCCAGAGGTTAGGCTCCTTCTAGAGGTTATATTGTCATGAATGATTAGGCGAGCCATAGATCGCTTTTGCAGACAGCACGGCATAGCTCTCAATTAAAGCACCAACGTCGGTGTCAAAACCGGCAGATCTCGGGTAGGGGGGCCCAAGCTGTGCATCTAAGGATCGATGGTAACAATGGACAAGGGACACAATGTTTACCCAGGTTCGGTCCCTCTTAAAGGAGGTAAAACCCTACTCCTGCTTGATTATATTCGAAGAGAACGGAGATTACAAGAGTTGATCTACCTCGAGATCCTAATGGATAAACCCTAGATGTCTAGCCTATGAATATTCCAATGATGGTAATGATGATAGCCTCTACAGACTAAGCCCTCCGGTTTATATACACACCAGAGGGGCCTAGGGTTGGTACAAGGTCAGTTCCAAGGAAGGAAAAAATACATCCGGACTCTAATGTTGCCGTCCACGCATGGTGGAGTCCCACCCGGACACGTAGATGGTCTCTTGCTCAATCTTCACAGCCTACTCAGCCCGGCCCATACTCCTGGGCCGGACACTTGGGGACCCCTAAATCCAGGACTCCCTTAGACACCACTCTCCAAAAGGTAATAGATGGTGTGTTGATGATGAACTCCTTGCTCTTGTGCTTCAAATGATAGTCTCCCCAACACTCAATTCTCTCTCAAAGATTTGGATGAGGTGGAAAGATGATTTGAGTGGAAAGCAACTTGGGGAAGGCTCGAGATCAAGATTCTTGTGGTTGGATTGGAATGTCTTGGTCTCAACACATGAGTAGGTGGTTCTCTATCAGAAAATGAGTAGTGGAAGTGTAGGCACGTTCTGATGGCTCTCTCTCAAATGGAGAAGGGGGTGGAGGGGTATATATAGCCTCCACACAAAATCTAACCGTTGCACATAGTTTGCCAAACTCGATGGGGCCAAATAGTGAAACTCGGTGAGACCAACCTGGTTCAAAATGTGAATGTTAGGCTTTTCAGTGGGACCGACAATATCAACTCGGTGGGACCGATGCGCTAGGGTTAGGGCAAAACCTCATCTCTATGAGACCGATCACATGAACTCGGTGAGATCGATTTCAGTAATAAGCAAACAGGGACTTGGTCAGGAAAACTTGGTGGGACAGATCGCTCATTTAGTGAGACCGAAATGTTACGAATAGGAAATAGAGAGTTTGCACTGCGAACTCGGTGGGACCGATCACTCATCTTGGTTAGACCGAAACGTTATGAAGGGAAACAGAGAGTTTGCAATCCCATCTCGATGAGACCGAGATCCCTATCAGTAAGACCGAACTAACTAGGGTTTCTGGATATGTCTATGTCAAGTGAACTCGGTGGCGCCGGATAGATCAAATCGGTGGGGCCGAGTTTGACTTTTAGGATTAGGACATATGTGGAAATGGAAAAGTGGTTGATGGCTTTTGGAGCCTATCACTAAGCATTTTGAGCAAGCAAGCCATTAAGCAACACCTCATACCCTTTTCTTAGAATTGGCTTTTCCGGTGGACTCAATGTGATCTTGGATCAGTAAAGTGAAAATGTAGAGTCTTGATCTTTTGCCAATATGTGTCCTTAACATTTTGAGGGATCCACATATCTAGTCCATGCCATACCAATCACTAAACTTCCTGAAACATTAACCTTGAAAGAATATTAGTTCAATGAGCTATGTGTTGTTATGAATTACCAAAACCACCCAGGGATTAGTTGCACTTTCGGCAAGCCAACCAAAAGAAAACAAAGATCGCCATTTGCTGACAGTTGCCACTTATGCCATTCCCCTAAGGCAAAGCGCTCCTCTGCAGCAAGCTCCACTCTCTCTGCCTCACTAAGAAGAAGCACATCAGTTTGCGGGTGTTGATGAAGTCGTCATACCAGGGCCAGGGCGGATGAAGAAAGACTTGATGACTCTACTATTTCCACGGAAACACAAGTCCAAAAAATGCACCACCGGGCAGGTGTCTCACGAAGAAAAACCGATGAGGAAATAGAGGTTGAGAAGGTTGTTCCGTCCCCACTAAGGAATGTGCATGTCGTGGCCTCCAAGCCTTGTGCGGAGAATAAAGAAAAAGTTGAGGGTGATCCTTGCGCCACCCGAAAGAGCTCTAACCTAGTCTCATCCTGCCTAGTTCCCACTCAGTTGGAAGTTGACTTTGCTTCTCGTTCCGATGATTTTCATTCGGGAGAGGAAGAAAGGATGGAAGATGAGCTGATGGCTTAAGATGTTGTCCCACTAGTTGCAACAGTTCAATCACCACCAAGTTTTGAAGAAAAGGCCATAGTGCCTCCAGAAATTGAGAAAGAAAATGAAGAAAAGGCCCTAGAGCCTAAGAAAAATCAAGCTGATGAATCTGCTGAGAAATTGGCTGCTGAAAGAGTGAAGGCTAACAACTGATGGTTCTTCGAGCCCTTCAAGACCATCATTGAAGGGAAAGTCAAAGAAATCAGTAGCCTCACTCAAACCACTGATGAAAATGTTTGTCAACCAGATGATGCTCATGACAAGCTAATGGGAGATAAAGAAGTTCTACCTAATCCATTGGAAACCTTTCCACTCTTTCCTGAACTTGACCAATATGAACCAGCCTTTAGGAAAGGTTTCATAGATCCAAGCTCGCATTTTTTGAGCAAAGCCCCAATGAAGGTGACAGAACATGTTTGTCATCCAGGTCCTGGACATAGTAGCAAGGTGTATATTATGCTCGGATTCTCTTCTTCAAGAATCGTATCTTGATGTCTACTACACAACCTTCTTCTTGTAGACGTTGTTGGTCCTCCAAGTGCAGAGGTTTGTAGGACAGTAGCAAATTTCCCTCAAGTGGATGACCTAAAGTTTATCAATCCATGGAAGGCGTAGGATGAAGATGGTCTCTCTAAAACAACCCTGCAACCAAATAACAAAGAGTCTCTTGTGTCGCCAACACACCCAATACTATGGTAAATTGTATAGGTGCACTAGTTCGGCGAAGAGATGGTGATACGAGTGCAATATGGATGGTAGATATAGGTTTTTGTAATATGAAAATATAAAAACAGCAAGGTAGCAAGCGATAAAAGTGAGAGTAAACGGTATTGCAATGGTAGGAAACAAGGCCTAGGGTTCATACTTTCACTAGCAAGTTATCTCAACAATAATAACAAAATTGGATCATATAACAATCCCTCAGCATGCAACAAAGAGTCACTCCAAAGTCACTAATAACAAAGAACAAACGAAGAGATTATTGTAGGGTACGAAACCACCTCAAAGGTATTCTTTCCGATCAATCCATTGGGCTATTCCTATAAGTGTCACAAACAGCCCTAGAGTTCGTAGTAAAATAACACCTTAAGACACAAATAAACCAAAACCGGAATGTCGCCTAGATACTCCAATGTCACCTCAAGTATTTGTGGGTATGATTATACGATATGCATCACACAATCTCAGATTCATCTATTCAACTAACACAAAGAACTTCAAAGAGTGCCCCAAAGTTTCTACCGGAGAGTCAAGACAAAAACATGTGCCAACCCCTATGCATAGATTCCCGAGGTCACAGAACCCGCAAGTTGATCACTAGAACATACATCAAGTGAATCAATAGAATACCCCATTGTCACCACGGTTATCCCACGCAAGACATACATCAAGTGTTCTCAAATCCTTAAAGACTCAATCTGATAAGATAACTTCAAAGGGAAAACTCAATCCATTAAAAGAGAGTAGAGGGGGAGAAACATCATAAGATCCAACTATAATAGCAAAGCTCACGGTACATCAAGATCATGCCAAATCAAGAACATGAGAGAGAGAGAGAGATCAAACACATAGCTACTGGTACATACCCTCAGCCCCGAGGGTGAACTATGCCCTCCTCGCCATGAAGAGCGCCGGGATGATGAAGATGGCCACCGGTGCCGGAACGGGCTCCCAAGAGGTTTTTGGTAGCTACAGAGGCTTGCGGCAACGGAACTCCCGATCTAGGTTTCTTTCTGGAGGTTTGGGTATTTATAGGAGGGTTTGGTGTCGAGAACAAGTCAGGAGGACCCACGTTGTGTCCACAAGGCACAGGGGTGCGCCCTAGGGGGAGCGCGCCCTCCACCCTCGTGGGCCCCACGGGACTCCTCTCTGATAACTTTTTGTTCTAGTATTTTTTATTTTCCAGAAAAAATCTCCGTTGATTTCAGTGTATTCCGAGAACTTCTATTTGTGCATAAAAACAACACCACAGTAGTTCTGCTGAAAACAGCGTCAGTCCGGGTTAGTTCTACTCAAATCATACCAAAATCATGTAGAAATATTATAAACATGGAATGAATACATCAAAAATTATAGATACGTTGGAGACGTATCAAGCATCCCCAAGCTTAATTCCTGCTCATCCTCGAGTAGGTAAATGATAAAAACAGAATTTTTGATGTGGATTGCTACCTAAAATATTTATCAATGTAATCTTCTCTTTTGTGGCAAGAATATTCAGATCCATAAGATTCAAAACAAAAATTTAATATTGACATAAGAACGATAATACTTCAAGCATACTAATAAAGAATCATGTCTTCTCAAAATAACATGGCCAAAGAAAGCTACCCCTACAAAATCATATAGTTTCATACTTTTGATAACAAGACAAGAAATTGTTTCATACTTTTGATGTTCTCAAAGTTTTTCAATCTTCACGCAATACATGAGCATGAGCCATGGACATAGCACTATGGGTGGACTAGAATATGGTGGTTGTGGAGAAGACAAAAAGGAAGAAGATAGTCTCACATCAACTAGGCGTATCAACGAGCTATGGAGATGCCCATCAATAGATATCAATGTGGATGAGTAGGGATTGCCATGCAACTGATGCACTAGAGCTATAAGTGTATGACAGCTCAAAAAGAAATTATTGGGTGTGCATCCAACTCTTGCTCACGAAGACCTAGGCATTTTGAGGAAGCCCATCATTGGAATATACAAGCCAAGTTCTATAATAAAAAATTCCCACTAGTATATGAAAGTGACAACATAGGAGACTCTCTATCATGAAGATCATGGTGCTCATTTGAAGCACAAGTGTGGTAAAAGGATAGTAGCATTGCCCCTTCTCTCTTTTTCTCTCATTTTTTGTTTTTTTGGGCCTTCACTTTTTTTGCCTCTTTATATATATATATATATATATATATATATATATATATTTTTATTATTTTTCGTCCGGAGTCTCATCCCGACTTGTGGGGGAATCATAGTCTCCATCACCCTTTCCTCACTGGGACAATGCTCTAATAATGAAGATCATCACACTTTTATTTACTTACAACTCAAGAGTTACAACTCATTACTTAGAATAAAATATGACTCTATGTGAATGCCTCTGGCGGTGTACAGGGATATGATCATGGCTTTGCCACAAATGCCTATGTATGAAAAAATTATGAAGGTGGCTTTGCCACAAATACGATGTCAACTACATGATCATGCAAGGCAATATGACAATGATGAAGCGTGTCATAATAAAGAGAATGGTGGAAAGTTGCATGGCAATATATCTCGGAATGGGTATGAAAAATGCCATAATTGGTAGGTATGGTGGCTGTTTTGAGGAACGTATATGGTATCGGCGAAAATATTGAGACTCAAGAGAGGCTAGCAATGGTGTAAGGGTGAGAGTGCGCATAATCCATGGACTCAACATTAGTCATAAAGAACTCACATACTTATTGCAAAAATCTATTAGTTATCGAAACAAGGTACTACGTGCATGCTCCTGGGGGATAGATTGGTAGGAAAAGACCATCACTCGTCCCCGGCCTCCACTCATAAGGAAGAAAATAAATAAATAAATCATGCTCCGACTTCATCACATAACGGTTCGCCATACGTGAATGCTACGGGAATCACTTTAACACAAGTATCTCTCAAATTCACAACTACTCACTAGCATGACTCTAATATCACCATCCTCATATCTCAAAACAATCATAAGGAATCAAACTTCTCATAGTATTCAATGCACTTTATATGAAAGTTTTTATTATATACCTCTTGGATACCCATCATATTAGGACTAAATTCATAACCAAAGCAAATTACCATTCTATTTATGACTCTCAAAATAATATAAGTGAAGCATGAGAGTTCATCAGTTTCTTCAAAATAAAACCACCGAATTGCTCCAAAAAGATATAAGTGAAGCACTAGAGCAAATGAACTACTCCAACAGATATAAGTGAAGATCAATGAGTAGTCGAATAATTATGTAACTATGTGAAGACTCTAAAATTTTAAGAATTTCAGATATCGGGATATTATTCAAACAGCAAGCAAAACAAAATAAAATGACATGATGCTCCAAGCAAAACACAGATCATGTGGTGAATAAAAATATAGCTCCAAGTAAAGTTACCGATGAATGAAGATGAAAGAGGGGATGCCTTTCGGGGCATCCCCAAGCTTAGGCTCTTGGTTGTCCTTAAATATTACCTTGGGGTGCCTTGGGCATCCCCAAGCTTAGGCTCTTGCCACTCCTTATTCCATAGTCCATCGAATCTTTAACCAAAACTTGAAAACTTCACAACACAAAACTCACCAGAAAACTCGTAAGCTCCGTTAGTATAAGAAAATAAATCACCACTTTTGGTACTATTGTGAACTCATTCTAAATTCATATTGGTGTGATATCTACTGCATTCCAACTTCACTATGGTTCATACCCTCCGATACTACTCATAGATTCATCAAAATAAGGAAACAACAGATAGAAAACAGAATCTATCAAAAACAGAACAGTCTGTAGTAATATCTAACTCTCGAATACTTATGTAACTCCAAAAATTCTGAAATAAATTGGTGGACGTGAGGAATTTGTCTATTAATCTTCTGCGAAAAGAATCAACTTAAAATCACTCTTCTGTTAAAAATAACAATTATTCTCGTGAGCGCAAAGTTTCACCCAAGTCTTCCCAAAGGTTCTACTTGGCACTTTATTGAAACAAAAGCTATAAAACATGATTACTACAGTATCTTAATCATGTGAACACACAAAAACAGTAGGGGTAAATATTGGGTTGTCTCCCAACAAGCGCTTTTCATTAATGGCTTTTAAGCTAGGCATGATGATTTCAATGATGCTCACATAAAAGATAAGAATTGAAACATAGCGGGAGCATCATGAAGAATATGTCTAACACATTTAAGTCTAACCCACTTCCTATCCATAGGGATTTTCTGAGCAAATAACTTATGGGAACAAAAATCAACTAGCATAGGAAAGCAAAACAAGCATAGCTTCAAGATTTTCAACACATAGAGAGGAAACTTGATATTATTGCAATTACTACAAGCATATACTCCTCCCTCATAATAATTTTCAGTAGCATCATGAATGAATTCAAAAATATAACAATCACATAAAGCATTATTTTCATGATGCACAAGCATAGGAAATTAACTACTCTCCACATAAGCAAAATTCTTCTCATGAATAGTAGTGGGAGCAAACTCAACAAAATAACTATCATGAGAAGCATAATCCAATTGAAAATTAAAATCAAGATGACAAGTTTCATGGTTATCATTATTTTTTATAGAATACATGTTGTCGGTGTCAAAACCTGCGGATCTCGGGTAGGGGGTCCCGAACTGTGCGTCTAGGCAGATGGTAACAGGAGACAAGGGACACGATGTTTTTACCCAGGTTCGGGCCCTCTCGATGGAGGTAAAACCCTACTCCTGCTTGATTAATATTTATGATATGGGTAGTACAAGAGTAGATCTACCACGAGATCAGAGAGGCTAAACCCTAGAAGCTAGCCTATGGTATGATTGTTGTTCGTCCTACGGACTAAAACCCTCCGCTTTATATAGGCACCGAAGAGGGTTAGGGTTACACAGAGTCGGTTACAATGGTAAGTGATCTACATATCCGTATCGCCAAGCTTGCCTTCCACGCCAAGGAAAGTCCCATCCGGACAAGGGACGAAGTCTTCAATCTTGTATCTTCATAGTCCAGGAGTCCGGCCAAAGGTGATAGTTTGGCTATCCGGACACCCCCTAATCCAGGACTCCCTCAGTAGCCCCTGAACCAGGCTTCAATGACGATGAGTCTGGCGCGCATATTGTCTTCGGCGTTGCAAGGCGGGTTCCTCCTCCAAATACTTTATAGAAGATTTTTGAACACAAGGATAGTGTCCGGCTCTACAAAATGAGTTCCACATACCACCGTAGAGAGAATAACATTCACACAAATTCAATCTGCTGACGTTTTCCGTGGCGTGACATCACACCGTGGCCAAGCCTTTATTCGAATCGTTTTATTATCCCACCTCAGCGCATTTAGCGAGGCGGTTTCCTTGGCACGTCTTGTTAAAGCAGAGATCATGTCCCCTTATTCCGGGATTCTCATCAATACGGGCGTGGGTAACCCAACCGTGCCATTGATTACGACACTTGGGAGATAAGCGAGTTTTACTAGGCTGGTGGGGACGCATAGCTTCGTCCGCCCATATAAGGGGATAAGGATCCACTCTTTCCATTTACGCCTTCTTCCTCCTTTGCTTATCCATCTCCGCGCACTCGAGCTCCAACGCCCAAGACCGCACTTCCCACCTCAACCTTCTCCAGTCATGTCCAGAGCGGGAGGCAGGTTGATGGCCTCCTCCTTCACAGAGGGGCACATCAAAAAGTTGAGGAAGGCCGGATACTTGTCCAGCGACATCGCGCACCGGCTCCCAGATGAGGGGCAGCTCATCCCCACCCCTAGGCCCCATGAGAGGGTGGTGTTCCTCACCCACTTCCTCCGCGAACTAGGTTTTCCACTTCACCCATTTGTCCGGGGGATCATGTTCTACTACGGCCTGGATTTCCACGATCTGGCCCCGAATTTCATCCTCAACATCTCGGCGTTCATCGTCGTGTGCAAGGCCTTCCTCCGCATCCAGCCCCACTTCAGCTTATGGCTGAAGACCTTCAATGTCAAGCCGAAGGTAGTGTGCGGCCTCCAAGTGGAGTGCGGAGGCGCCATGGTGGGCAAAATGCCCAATGTCACATGGCTCGAGGGCTCCTTTGTGGAAACCACCAAGGGGTGGCAATCGGGGTGGTTCTACATCACCGAGCCGCGCGACCCTAAATGGGCAGCGGCCCTCGAATTCCGATCTGGCATCCCCACACGGCTCACCTCTTGGAAAGAGATGGGCCTGTCGTGGGGTAATTCGGAAGAGGTGACCGGACTCCAAACCTGCGTACAAAACCTGATGGACAGGAAGGTTAAACTCGTCACCGTAGTCCAGGTCATCCTCTTCTGCCGCATCCTCCCGTGTCAACGACGGGCCTTTAACCTGTGGGAATTTGACCCGGCCCAACACCAAACTTTGTCCAGGCTTTTCGACACAATGCACGAAGATGCCTGGAAGGTGCTATTCAAGGGCTCCGAGGTTCACCCTCCCACTACCGAGGATCGCGGATTCTGCGCGAAGCGCCAAGCCAGCGCGGTAAGTTCATTCTGCCCATCACAGGATATTTGTTTTTCATAGTTTGACTCTATGCGGGATCTAAGCTCCCGTTCCTTTGACAGGACTGGCAGAAGAAGTCCGGACAGATTGACTATCCGGCTCCTTTGCCAGAAGACCCAGTGGACGCCCGATTGACGGGGCTGGTGGTTTCGGCACCTCACGTGGTGCCGGAGAAGAAGGCCAAGAAGAAGACCACGGGAACTCGAAAGAGTTCCCGGCTCCAGGTGTTATCGGACTCATCGTCCGATGACTCTGAGGTGGGCTCCTCCCGTGAAGACGAGGAGGAGAAAAAAGAGGCCTCTCCCCCAGCGGGGGGAGAGAATAAAAGGAAGGCCGCCCCAACTGGGGAGGCCGGAGGGTCCAAGAAGGGAAGGACCCTTCCTCCGGACTTTTCCCCCAGCGCCGACGACGGCGAAGAGGAGTGGCCACCGAGGGATAAGCCCCCGACGATGTCGTAAGTGTCCGGATACCAGAATAACTCATGGCGTTTTGTTTGTCATATAGGGTCTCCTAACGCCGAATACAACCCTGCAGCCCGCCCAAGGACGGGCTCGACACTTCAACGAGTGGCTCCCTGGCTCCGTCGGATGTGAATAGTACTTCACTTCCGTCCGCCTCCTCTCCTTGCACTGCGGACGACGCCGAGGTGGGGTCCCAAAAGGGGCCTAGCCAGGAGGAGGGGGTCCCGGAGGCGCCGCAAGGCAACCTCCCGGACTCCGGGCATAAGAGGGATCAAACCCCAAAGGGCTCTAAGTCGGGTCCTGGGCCGGACTCCACAGCGGAACCTTCAGTGGTTCCGGAGTCCGGCAGGTGACCCCTTCGTAAGAAGGGCGAGACTGTGACACCGGTGACCTCCGTCCAACTGGAGGCACCGGATAATTTGCTGGAGGCGCTTAACGGCGCCTCCATCGACGAGGGACACCGCACTGTTATGAGTGTGGTGATCCAGAAAGTTCAGTCCACCAAGAGCGGGCTGACCGAAGCCTGTGCCAGCCTTCTAACAGGCTTTGAGGTATGTATTTAAGATATGTAAAAATATTACCACATAGACAGTAGCCCCTGATGCTCAGTTTGGTGTTCGGAAAGAAAAGCCGAACTGAGGATCTAAAAAGATGTACGCAGGAGTCTAACATAGGTATGTCAATATGGGGAATGCAGGCTGTGCTGCTGACCTCTGCCGCACTAACTGCGGAGGTCGATGCATTGAAGCAGAGCCTCAAGCAGTCCAAGATCGAACTCGGCCTTGCCAAAAAGAGGCTCGAGGACAAGGAAGGTAAGTTGTACCTTATGGAAGTATATAAAATATGTGGTTGCAAAAAATAGCAGGAATAATGTGAGAATTGCAGGGGCCACGAACGAGGTGGCGACCCTGAAGGAAGTGGTGTCCAAGGCTAAAAGCAATGCGGCCGCGGAACGCACCGAGCGAGAGAAGCAGGAGGCGCGGGTGGCGGAGGTGCGGCAAGAGCTCCAGGCTCTCGTAGAAAAACATGAGAGTTTGGAGCGTGACTCAAAGACTCGAGAGTATGAGCTTTCCTCGGCTCTTGAGAGTGCCAAAGCCGCTAAGGCCGAAGCCCAAAAAGCCCTCCAAGAAATTGAGGCAATGAAGAAGATAGTGGTAGGTAAGGCATTCTTCATGCAAAGTAAGCACGTGAAAGTGAATTACTTGTTACTTACCCGAATCCGGAGCTCTCCAGGAGCATTCGCAGATCTGCCCCGCAGTGTGTCCGACGCTGCCGCATTCTACCGGGCCAAGGAGGGGCGCTCGACGGAGAAGGTGTTCTGGTCTCAGTATGCTGAGGCCGGACACCCGGTGCCCTTGAGCGACCAGCTGAAGCAGTTGGTCGAGCTCCATAAGGTGGCCGAACAGGCCATGAAGGGCCTCATAGTTCGGTTGTGGCCTAAGGAAGCCATTCATGGGAGCTACTTCGGGCTGGTGAGGCGGCTGGTGGATGCATGTCCATGGATTGAAGTCGTCAAGCGCTCCTTCTGTATCGAAGGTGCCCGTAGGGCCCTTGCCCGTGCTAAAGTGCACTGGGGCAAGATGGATGCTGAGAAGCTTGTGACGGACGCTCCACCGCCGGGCAAGGAGTATCGCACGCCCGAGATGTATTATGCAAGCGTCCTGAAGGGTGCCTGCCTTATAGCGGGTGAATGCTCCAAAGATGTAATTTTTGAGTAAACTTGCATTTGTTATCCTGTACGCTTGAAAACTAGTTCATATGCGCTAAGCAACGCTTGTGAATTTAAAGTATTACCTTCTGTGCGGTCGTTTATTAATTTTGAGAGATGGCGAGTCGTCGGCTTCTGCCCCTGTGCCACGAGTGCTGGGGTGTTCGGGATAAACTTGAGCACTCTTTTTCCCATTCTTGGGTCCTTCGAGGGAGGCGCTCAACGCAACGAACAAGGCAACCGGACTATAATGCTTGAACACTCTCACTTAGCCATAGAATTCTATAATTTTAAATTTCGGCGAAGCCCCTAGTATTCGGAAGACCGAATTCGGGGCGCTATCCACGCCTGGGCCGGACAAAGCCGGCTCCTTGCTCTAAGCGGCATAAGTCTTTAGGGACTCGAAAACCTCTCGGACAGCGACCGGCTCTCGCCCTATCATGACGGTCAGTTTTAGCTTTCTTCACTGAGGTGCTCAACCCAGCTCAACCGGGGCACAATCGCAGTGGTTCTCCCAGCGCTACCTTAGCCGATATAACGGAACGTAAGGTACCAAAACATGGGAGCCGGGCAAACCCAACTATTGACCCAAGACATGATTCGGAGCCGATGCATATAATGCTATAAGTTCGGGGTGCCACACTTGTGAAAGTGTTCGAACTTATCACACCATATTTTGGGGTACTTAAGCCCCTGGTGTATTTGGCCGTACCAAAGCGTACGGATGCAACATGTCATAAGTGAAAATATATAGGTAAAAAAAGGAATGCAATAATAGACAAAAGCTTTGCACTGTTTATTAAAAAAAAAGATCTGCGGTAAAAGCAGAACGATACAAATAGTGCGATAAGCAAGGGACGGGACTATTTGACATGTCCCCCTCCAGAAGCAAGCTGCGGGATGATATGTAAAATAGCTATACTGCTTGTTATAGAGAACACCTGGACACTCAACGTAGCTTTCTGCTTCCCTGGCTGTTGCATCATGTGTTCGACGATTCTACTGGTGGACAGGGCTTCTTGATAAAGGAGTCCTGAAAGTAAGAAAGAAGAATTACACAATCAGGAGCCCCTGGTGCGGTTGAGCCGCATTCTGGGCCTGCCGTGGTCGTGCCCCTCCCCCTATGCCCATGGTATTTCTAGAGCGTAATTATGTACGTGTAGTACTGGTTTCGCAATTTCGTGAGGGCTGGGGTTGGGGCCGCATTGCTACGCGTGCTCGGGATGTGTCAGGCGGTCTTGTTGTAGGTTACTCCGGGCGCGCTTGACGGTTCCGGTCGTTTATAGCCGGACTCGAGAATTGTCTTGAGAGGCTGCTTTGTATTTCCGCCGCGAGAGCCGCCGTATGCTCCTCCATTCGGAGAGAGCGTTCGGTGTTTCCGTTGACCGTAATGACTCCTCGAGGGCCTGGCATCTTGAGCTTGAGATATGCGTAGTGCGCCACCGCATTGAACTTTGCAAATGCGGTTCGTCCGAGCAGTGCGTGATAGCCGCTGCGGAACGGGACTATGTCGAAGATTAACTCCTCGCTTCGGAAGTTATCCGGAGATCCAAAGACCACTTCAAGTGTAACTGAGCCTATACGGTTGGCCTCTACACCTGGTATGACGCCTTTAAAGCTCGTCTTTGTGGGTTTAATCCTTGAGGGGTCTATGCCCATTTTGCACACTGTATCCTGATAAAGCAGGTTCAGGCTGCTGCCGCCGTCCATCAGGACTCTAGTGAGGTGAAATCCGTCAATGATTGGGTCTAGAACCAATGCGGCGAATCCGCCGTGACGGATGCTAGTGGGGTGGTCCCTTCGATCAAAAGTGATCGGGCAAGAGGACCACGGGTTGAACTTTGGGGTGACTGGCTCCATCGCATATACGTCCCTTAGTGCACGCTTCCGCTCCCTTTTGGGTATGTGGGTTGCGTATATCATGTTCACCGTCCACACTTGTAGGGGGAAGCCCTTCTATCCTCTATTGTTTGGCGGCCGGGGTTCCTCCTCGTCGTTGCTATGCAGCCCCTTGCCATTGTTTTCGGCATGTAACTTGCCTGCCTGCTTGCACACCCAACAATCCCTGTTGGTGTGGTTGGCTGGTTTTTTGGGGTGTCGTGTATCTGGCATGAGCGATCGAGTATTCGGTCCAAATTGGACGGGCCCGGAGTATTTCTTTTGAATGGCTTTTTCCACTGAACGGGTTTAGAGCCTCTGAATCCGGCATTGACTGCCGTATCTTTAGCATTATCGCCGTTAATGCGGCGCTTGTGCTTGTTGCGACGCAACCTGCCATTGATGTCCTTGGTATCAGAATTACCAGGGCTCTTGGTCATGTTGTTACTATGAGCTAGCCAGCTGTCTTCTCCCACGCAAAAGCGGGTCATGAGTGTTGTAAGGGCTGCCATGGATTTCGGCTTTTCCTGTCCTAGGTGCCGGGCGAGCCACTCATCGCGGATGTTATGTTTGAAGGCTGCAAGGGCCTCTGCATCTGGACAGTCGATGATTTGATTTTTCTTGGTTAGGAATCGTGTCCAGAATTGTCTGGCCGATTCCTCTGGCTGCTGAATTATGTGGCTTAGGTCATCAGCGTCTGGTGGTCGCACATAGGTGCCCTGGAAATTGTCGAGGAATGCTGCTTCCAGGTCTTCCCAACAACCAATTGACTCCGCTGGCAAGCTGTTAAGCCAATGCCGAGCGGGTCCTTTAAGCTTGAGTGGGAGCTATTTGATGGCGTGTAGATCATCACCCGCGGGCCATGTGGATATGAAGGAGGTAGTCCTCTATCCAGACCGCATGATTTGTTGTGCCATCGTATGATTCAATGTTCACGGGTTTGAAACCCTCAGGGATCTGATGATCCATCACTTCGTCTATGAAGCATAGTGGGTGTGTGGCGCCTCTGTATTGGGCTATATCACGACGTAGCTCAAATGGGTTTTGTCTGTTGTGTTCGGCCCGGTCGGATTTGCTGTATCTGGCGTGATGGTTGTCGTCACGTATAGTGAGGCACCCATGCGATCCGTAGATCAATCTTGTCTGCCTTGCCTTGTCCTCCAATATATCTCGCAGGTCTGGCGCACTTCCCCGTGCCTTGGTATTTTTTGAGCGGCACCGGGGTGCGGCTTGAGTGGAGGGCCGGGAGGCCTCTCTGTCGCGGCCACGAGGTGGCCGGTCGGCCGCATCCTGCGCTGGTGCTGTAGGTTTGAGTGCTTCCTCCTCTAATCAGGGTAGCAGTCTGCATTTTGGGTAGCTCTTGGAGGGGCTTCGAGTACGTACTCTTCGGCCGCAAGGACTTCATTCCATCTGTCAGCTAGCAAATCTTGATTAGCTCTAAGCTGCTGCTGCTTTTTCTTGAGGCTGCTTGTCGTGGCCATAAGCCTGCGTTTGAAATGCTCCTGTTCGACGGGATCCTCAGGCATGACAAATTCATCGTCGTCAAGGCTTGCCTCATCTTCGTAGGGAGCCATGTAATTATCGTCCTCTACCTCCCTGTCTGCCGCTCTCTCATGAGGGCTGGCTTCTCCATCATCCTGTGCTGAATCCTGCTGGAGGGGGTTGTCTTCGGCACTTTCCGAGGTGTTATTGTCTCCCGTGCCGGAATCACCGTTTTTGCTGTGGCAGGATTTAGAGCGGCGCCGCTGACGCCGGCGCTTAGGCTCTTTCTTGGAGGGGTCATCCTTCGTTGTTCCATCGTTGTTTCCGTCTTTTCGGATGTTCACCATGTAAATGTCGTAGGACGAGGTGGCCTTCCAGTGCCCTGTAGGTACTGGTTCTTGGTCGTCTCCTGCATCATCGTCCATACCATCGATGTCTTCGGAGTCGAAGTCGAGCATGTCGGTTAAATCATCGACAATGGCTACGAAGTGGGTGGTGGGTGGGTTTTGAATTTCTTCGTCATCTGCATCCTAGCCTTCCTGACCGTGGTCCGGCCAGGGCTCTCCTAATAAAGAGAGAGACTTTAGTGATTTCAGGATGTCGCCAAAGGGCGAGTGCTGAAAGATGTCCGCGGCAGTGAACTCCATGACCAGTGCCCAATCGGGTTCGATTGGCAGGGGCACGGAAGGTCCGGAGTCCGGAGAGGAGTCCGGTACCTTGGAGTTACGAGCCTTGCAAAGGACAGGGATAGTATTCGGCTCCATCGCCATAGGGATAGCAGCCCCCGAGGCGGTGTCCAACCACCCGTCCTCGGTCGGCGCAGTTGGCTCCGAGCTAAGGGTCAGAGCGGACACTTGTGCGGCCTCTAGGGCACTGTCCGGCAGTAGAGCTAGATCGTGCCCATCGTGATAGTGCGGCGCGCTTGGCTGTGGCTCGAACCCGTCGAAGATCAAGTCTCCACGGACGTCAGCCATATAGTTCAAACTTCCAAATCTGACATGATGGCTAGGGGCATAGCTTTCAATCTGCTCCAGATGGCCAAGCAAATTGGCCCGCAGTGCAAAGCCGCCGAATACGAAGATCTGTCTGGGGCGAAAAGTCTCACCCTGGACCGCATTGTTGTTGATGATCGGAGGAGCCATCGGGCCTAAAGATGACGACACAGAGGAACTCTCAATGAAAGCACCAATGTCGGTGTCAAAACCGGCGGATCTCGGGTAGGGGGTCCCGAACTGTGCGTCTAGGCAGATGGTAACAGGAGACAAGGGACACGATGTTTTTACCCAGGTTCGGGCCCTCTCGATGGAGGTAAAACCCTACTCCTGCTTGATTAGTATTGATGATATGGGTAGTACAAGAGTAGATCTACCACGAGATCAGAGAGGCTAAACCCTAGAAGCTAGCCTGTGGTATGATTGTTGTTCGTCCTACGGACTAAAACCCTCCGGTTTATATAGGCACCGAAGAGGGTTAGGGTTACACAGAGTCGGTTACAATGGTAAGAGATCTACATATCCGTATCACCAAGCTTGCCTTCCACGCCAAGGAAAGTCCCATCCGGACACGGGACGAAGTCTTCAATCTTGTATCTTCATAGTCCAGGAGTCCGGCCAAAGGTGATAGTTCGGCTATCCGGACACCCCCTAATCCAGGACTCCCTCATATGTCATCACAATAATCATCATAGATAGCAACTTTTTTCTCATAATCAATTGGGACCTATTTCGGAATAGTGAATTCATCACTAAATAAAGTCATGACCTCTCCAAATCCACTTTCATAATTATCACAATAAGATTCAACACCCTCCAAAATAGTGGGATCACTACTTCCTAAAGTTGACACTTCCAAACCCACTTTTATCAATATAATCATCATAAATAGGAGGCATGCTATCATCATAATATATTTTCTCATCAAAACTTGGGGGACTAAAAATATCATTGTCGAGGGGATGGACCCCGGGCAGGCAACGGGACCCAGATCCTCTTCAAAAACAACGGGGCTGGCACCGCCCCTCAATACCGGCACGCGCTTGGCTGGGTCGCTCGACCCGGCCAAGTCCCGCGACCCGGCCAGACTCGCCGACCCAGCAAGACATGTCAACTCGGCCCCAACAACTAGCGCGAGATGGCCAAACTCGGCACGACCAAAGCTTCCTCAACAAGCCAGCTCCACCCGTGGCGTGCTCCGCAATCCGGCCACGGGTCAGCTCCTGTCCCATCCAGGCCGTACGATGGGACGAGTCTTCAATCAGCGATGACCGAGGCAACAGTGCCCCGCCCATGCCTCTTGTCAGAGGGAATGTGGCAACAGTGCCCCTCACCTGCCCGCTGACCAGGGCCGGCGTGCCTACAGTGCCTCCAGCCCTCACCGCTAACGACAGCAAGTGGCAGCCTGACGGAGAGCACTGTACACGACTCAACTCGGCCACGCCCTAACGATCGAAAAGATGGCGCACAGTTCCCCTAGGCATGCGGGAGCCGCGTCTAGGGGAACCCGACGAACCACAAGCCCTCAACAGGACCCAGCCCGGGTCCCGGGATGCCGACAATACGGACCCACCGACCTATGACATTACCATTGTACCCCTGGGGTTGGTCTCTAAAACCCCCAGGAGCCCACGATCATACAGGAGAGCAGAGAACACATACGAGAGAGAAGCAAGTAAGAATAGGACTGGCCACCAAACGGCAACACCGGAGAGAAGGAGCAGCTCAAGCTTTGGCCAGCTTCCTTCCTCCTCCATACAGCTCCAGGAGCGACATTGTACTATCGATCATCCAACTACACTCGGCAGGACTAGGGGTATTATCTCTCCGGAGAGCCCCGAACCTGGGTATGTCCGGCGTCCCGCGCCCGCTCATGCCAACCTCGCCTCTGGAGCCCACCAGCACCCTCGAGCCTCCTCCTCTCTTTAGCCAGCCCTTGGCATCTGCCGTGCTCCCACCACAACAGTTGGCGCCCACCGTGGGGCAGCTCGAGGAGCTGGCCGGGAGCATGCTTCAGACGAGGCCCTTCTCCTACACCGATGAGTCCATCACACTGGCGGACGACATCGTCGGCGCGCTTGCCGCCTCCTTCGTCCTGCTGCACATCTCCGATGCGTTCGCGGCCGATGAGTACCCCAGCGAGGTGCTCAGCTACTCCGACGCTCCCCTCTCCCTCGGCAGTAGTGTTTCCGCCAGGGCACTGGACATCCATGTGGAGATCTTCGTCACCAGCGATGGCGCCTCCTCATCGTCGAGCAAGACAAGGAAGGCTGCTGAAGCCAGGGCCACAGCGGAGCAGACTGAGCCATCCGATCTGTTGCGCGCCATGATGCAGAGCCTCCGCATCCCCATCGGGACCAACGTCGACGCCACCAACATCGCTGAGGCCCGAATCCAGCTTGACAAAAGGCGCTAACAGATGTTGGACCTGTCTGAGTCGCTCGCCGCCACTCAGCGTCGCCTGGATGCCGCTAAGCTGGAGCGCAACACCGCCTACGGGTTCACGCCCGCCGTGGCGGAGCCAAGCCGGTCGCCGATGTGCATACCCTGGGAGGCGCGATCGGCCGGGCCCTCGACGCTATCCCAGCCGTCTACGAGACCCCAACGAAGAACATGCGTGCTGCCCAGGCAGTCGCAGCCGGCCTGGACCAGCTCACGGGTGAGGAGCTGAAAGAGAGCATCAGGCGGATGCATGAGCTCCTCCACGCCGCCAACACCCAGCAGCACCGCCTCCATCAGCTCGCCAAGCCAGCGGGATCCATCTCTGCCCGCCTTGGCGGGCCCGGTGAACTTCTGCACATCGTTTCCTTGCCACCCGGCGAGGCGCACTCCAGCCAAATCCGGACTCGGCGCGACCCGGCCACTACGGCCGCCGACGGATTGGCAACGACCCGGCCAGCATGGCCGGCGTCCGGCTCCAACCGACCCGGCCCCCCGTGGCCTGGCCGCAAGTCGACTCGGCCCACGCGCCATCAATGTCGCCGACGCTCGCCACCGCCTCGACCAGCTCGCTTGCTCCCTGGAGGTGGAGGAGAGCGACGCTATCGGGCCGGCGTGCTTCGGCCAGCGCATCTGCAAGGAGCCCTTCCCCAAAGGGTTCATGCTCCCCCGCGACACACCCAAGTACAACGGGACCGTGAAGCCAGAAGACTGGCTCACCGACTACACCACGGCCATTGGAATCACCGGTGCCAATCATCATCTCGCCTTGCGCTACGCACCACTCATGCTCCAAGGGTTGGCCCGCATGTGGTTGAATAGCCTGCCGACGGGCAGCATCAACACATGGGTGGACTTCGAGGAAGCCTTCGTTCGCAACTTCATGGGGACCTACAAGTGGCCTGGCCGCCCTAGCCAGCTCGCCATGTGCGTGCAAGGGCCTACGGATACCGGTCGTGAGTACATCGCATGTTGGACTGAGCTCCGGAACAGTTGCGAGGGCGTCAATGAAGTCCAGGCGATCCAGTACTCCGTCAGCGGGTGCTGAGATGGCACCCTCCTCAAGCACAAGCTCTTACGCTCTGAGCTGGCCACCATGGCCGCGCTCATGGTGACGGCGGACAAGTACGCCAATGCCAACTCCGCCATGAAGATCCAGGTGGCGCTGGATGAAGCCGGAAAGGCGAAGCCGGTTCCCCCTCTAAAGCCGGCCGGCGAAAGCAGCCGACAGCAGCATCATCAGAATAACAAGCGCAAGGCCGACCAGCCGGCGGGCAGCGTCACGACAACCGGCTCATCGCGGCCGCCGAGCCCGCGGTGGACCCGGCGGCGAAGCGTCGGCAGACCGGCAAGATGGCATGGCAGCCCGCCATGAGTTTCGAGCAGATGCTCGACGCCCCCTGCAAGCACAACAGCAGCGCAAGACCCTCCACGCACATGCTTCGGCAGTGCGCCATCACCAAGCGCATCATGAGGGGCGATGTCCCGCTCCCTCCGGCTCCGGCTCCAGGCGCGAGACAGCCGCCACCGCCTCCACCGCCGCCTCCAGCTGGCGACGCGATGCGCGATGATGCCTACCTGGACCAGAACGCGGCCTACATCGTCTTCACCAGCCTCGGCGACAACAAGCGCAACGAGCGCCTCCTTCGACAGGAGGTGAACACAATCGTCCCGGCCAAGCCGGAGTTCATGCATTGGTCGAACCGCCCGATCACCTGGACCCGAGAGGATCACCTGGCAGTCATGCCGAGTCCGGGTGGATATGCCCTCGTCCTCACCCCACCATCATCGCGCGGCGCACATGCAAGTTCTCCTGAGTCCTCATCGACGGCGGCAGCATCATCAACATCCTCTACTGCAACACGATGACCAAGCTTGGCCTTAAGGCCGAGGACTTGGAGCCGACCCGGACGATCTTCCACGGCATCGTGCCCGGCCTCTCCTGCTCCCCCATTGGCCGGGTTCGGCTCGATGTCCTGTTTGGTGACAGCAGCCACTTCCTGACGTGAACCGATCTGGTTCGAGGTGGTGGACCTGTCCAGCGCGTATCACGCGTTGCTAGGCCGGCCCGCGCTTGCCAAGTTCATGGCAGTTCCCCACTATGCGTATCTGAAGATGAAGATGTCGCGTCCCAAGGGCCTGATCACAATCACCGGCAATTACCGCAAGTCCCTGGAGTGCGCTCGAGATGGCGCCAAGTTGGCCGAGTCGCTGGTCATTGCCGAGGAGCGGCGCCAGCTCGACCGGATCATCGCCATGGCGGGCAAAGCCTCCGATGCATCGATCCCGACCCCGGACCCGGCCGACGAGGCTGCCTTCAAGCCCTCCAAGGAGACCAAGAAAGTGAAGCTCAACCCGGAAGACCCCAGCTGCAGCAAGTATGTTGTCGTAGGCGCCCGCCTCGATAGCAAATAGGAAGGCGAGCTCGTCGACTTCCTCTGTGACAATCGGGATATCTTCGCATGGACCCCCAAGGACATGCCGGGTATCCCGAGAAAGTACGCCGAGCACAAACTTCACGTCCGCAAGGACGCCAAGCCTGTCCGTCAACCCCTACGACGATTTTCTGAAGAGAAGAGAAGAACCATTAGTGAAGAGGTCATCAAGCTTTTGGCGGTCGCCTTCATAATGGAAGTGTTTCACCCCGAGTGGCTGGCCAATCCAGTCCTTGTCCTAAAGAAGAACAAGACCTCGCGCATGTGTATCGACTACACCAGGCTCAACAAGGCCTGTCCCAAGGATCCGTTTGCTCTACCACGGATCGACCAAGTCATCGACTCGACCGCTGGGTGCGAGCTTCTGTCCTTCCTGGACACTTACTCCGGCTACCACCAGATCAAGCTGGACCCGCCGACGCCCTGAAGACGTCCTTCATCACGCCCTTTGGGGCGTATTGCTACATCACCATGTCGTTCGGCTTGAAGAACGCCGGCGCCACCTTCCAACGTTGCATGCAGAAATGCCTGCTGCCGCAACTCGGCCGCAATATCCACGTGTACGTGGACGACATTGTGGTGAAGACCAAGCAGCACCTCACGCTCCTCGATGATTTGAAGGAAACATTCGCCAACCTCTGCGAGTACAAGGTCAAGCTTAACCCAGAAAAATGCGTCTTCGGCATCCTGGCCGGAAAGCTACTCGGCTTCCTCATCTCAGAACGCGGCATTGAGGCGAACCCGGAGAAGATCAAGGCCATCGAGCGCATGCACAAGCCGGCTCGGCTGTGCAATGTTCAGAAGTTCACCGGATGCTTGGCCTCGGTCAGTCGGTTTCTAAGCTAGATGGGCGAGAGGGCACTACCCCTGTACCAGCTGATGAAGAAGACGAGCCCGTTCGAATGGAACGGCAAGGTAGACGAGGCCTTCCAAGACCTCAAGCGCATGCTCTCCACCGCACCCGTCCTGGCTGCACCGACCGACAAGGAGTCGTTGTTGCTCTACATAGCCGCGACCTCGCGGGCGGTCAGCACGGTGCTGGTGGTCGAGCGACTAGAGAAGGGCAAGATCCAAGCCGTCCAACGCCCCGTCTACTACAGTGAGGTTCTCTCCATCTCCAAGCAAAACTACCCGCACTACCAGAAGATGTGTTACGGTGTGTACTTCATGGCCAAGAAGCTAAAGCAGTATTTCCAAGAGCATGTTGTCACCGTGGTCAGCACGACGCCTATTGGAGAAAACATCGGGTGCCGGGATGCCTCTGGCCGGGTTGCCAAGTGGGCGATCCAGCTAGCCGACCACACCATCCTCTATGAGCCCCGCACCACGATCAAGTCTCAAGCCCTGGCCGACTTCCTCTCGACTGGACCGAGACACAGTACCTGCCACCGCCCCCTGACTCGACGCATTGGCGCATGCACTTTGATGGGTCCAAGATGCGACTCGGCTTGGGGGCCGGCATCGTACTGTCGTCCCCAAAGGGCGACCTACGCTACACGCTCCAGATCCACTTTGCTGCCTCCAACAACGTCACCGAGTACGAAGCTCTTGTGCACGGCCTCCGGCTTGCCAAGGAACTCGGCATCCGGCGCATCCTGTGCTCCGGCGACTCGGACCTGGTGGTGCAGCAGTGCTCCGGCGAGTGGGACGCCCGCGACTCCAACATGGCAAGCTACAACTTCCTCGTCCAGAAGCTGTCTGGATCCTTCGAGGGCTGCAAGTTCCTCCACATCCCGCCCGCGGAGAACGAAGCAGCTGACACGCTCGCCAAAATCGCCTCGTCACGACAAGCCATCCCATCCGGCATCTCCCTCGAGCACATGTGCAAGCCGTCCATCAAGCCATCGCCGGACTCTAAGTCCATCCACGTTCCAGACGACCCGACCGCACCTCAAGCCGGCCCAGGGACTGCTGAACCCGGCCCAGGGGCTGCTCAGCTCAACCCGGCCATGCACCCGGCCATCTCCATCCACGACCCGGGGGTTGCTCAACCCAGCTCGGGGGCTGCCGACTCGGAACCCACCCTGGTGGCCGTCTTTGCCGTGGTCACGGCTCCATCTTGGGCCGACCCAATATCAGAATTTTTTGAGAACGGGGTTCTCCTCATGGACAAGACCGAAGCTCGGCAAGTACAACGCCGGGCGTCCACCTACAGCATCATCAACAACGAGCTCATCAAGCGCAGCTCCACCGGCGTGTTCCAATGCTGCGTCGAGCAGGAACAGGGCATTAACATCCTCCTCGACATACATCCGGGCGAGTGCGGGCACCATGCCGCATCACGATCCCTGGTGGCCAAGGCGTTCCGCCACGGTTTCTACTGGCCCATGGCCCTCCAAGATGCTGAGTCATTCGTCCTCAAGTGTGAGGGATGTCAGCGCTTCGGCAAATGCAGCCACCAGCCGGCATGAGCACTTCATCATGGGGACTTGACATGGTGGGACCCTTCAAAACCGCTCGAGGCGGCATGACGCACCTGCTGGTGGCAGTGGACAAATTCACCAAGTGGATCGAGGCAAGACCAATCAAGAAACTGGACAGGCCAACAGCCGTCCGGTTCATCAAGGACATAGCGGTGCGCTATGGCATGCCAAACAGCATCATCACCGACAACGGTACCAACTTCGCCAAGGGCGCGCTCGAGCAATATTGCTCTATCTCCGGCATCCGGCTCGACATGGCCTCCATTGTGCATCCGGAGTCCAACAGGCAGGTCGAGCGGGCCAATGGACTCATCCTGTCCGGCATCAAGCTGTGACTCGTCAAGCCACTCATCCGCTCACCCGGCAGCTGGCTTGACGAGTTGCGGCCATTCTCTGGAGTCTACGCACCATACCGAATCGGTCGACCGGGTTCACCCCGTTCTGCCTCGTCTACGGAGCCGAAGCCGTCATCCCGACCGACGTCGAGTTTGACTCGCCGCGCGTTGCGATGTACACCGAAGCCGAAGCCAGAGAAGCCTGCGAAGATGGTGTCGACCTGCTCAAATAAGCACGCCTCCTGGCACTCAGTCGCTCGGCCATCTACCATCAAGGCCTGAGGCACTACCACAGCAAGAAGATAAAGCCCCTCGCATTCCGCGAGGGCGACCTCATCCTCCGACTCGTCCAAGAGCAGGCAGGCCAGCACAAGTTGTCCCCTCCATGGGAGGGCCCATTCATCATGACCAGGGCCTTGCGCGATCGCAACGCCTACTACCTCATCGTTGCACGCAACAAAGAAGCACAAGAAGGACACCGCCGGTGAAGAAACGACCCGGACGTGGAACGCGGAACTCCTCCGCCCGTTTTAAAGTTAGCCGCACGAGTGTATGTATCGTCGCCTTTTGTAAACGCATGAAACTATGGGGTCCCTGAATGAGACTCAGGGGCTGCCCTTTGTTGACCAATTTATTGCGTCCCTATTTTTCTTGCATCATTATACCACTGAACCCGGCCATCGGTCCGACTCGCTCGACCCGGGGGCTCGGGGGTTGGCCAGCTCGATCGCCACCCCGCCACCTTACTTGGTGATTCTTGATAAAGTTAGGATGTCGCGGCACCTCACTTCGCTCTAAAGCCATAGATCCAGCTTTGGCTGTCTGCTGGCAAGCACAACGGGCCAAAGCTCCTTTACTCTTCATACACTAAGTCAAAGGTTGACGGGTCGATCAACCCGGCCCGCCATTCATCAAATGAACAGCCGCATGACCGGCTGCTCGCCAACCGGCTTCGCCGGATTGCCGCCAGCCGGCCCAGTGGGTGTTTCGCTCGTGCTCAACATTTCAAGGAACCCAAGTCCTGCGTGCTCCTCTTGAAGAAATGAACTCCTTGTCACGTACCGGAGCCTCGGCCATTTGACTCGCGAGGGGGAGGTTTGAGAAAGGAAAAGTGCATGAAATCGGTCCAAAAAACGGAAGGCAAAAGTAAAAGCACCCACGACATTTACACAAATATTTAAGCAAAGGCCCACGACCCGACTTCATTACACCCTAAAACCCCCAGTGGGTGGGTGGACCTGCTACTTAACAGATTGTACAAAGTGTCTCAGGCATCTCCAGTGCCGCGTCGTGACGTCGATGGCTCTCCCCTGGCGGCCTCCGGGTCCAGCGAGGTGCCGGTGTCCTCCTGGGCACCCGCGTTGCGGTAGACACCCGTCTCCTCCAAGCTCCCCTCCGGATCGTGGAGGAGCAAGCCGTAATCGTCGCCGTCCACGGCCTTGCCGTCTTTCGTCCGCTCCGGATGGAACTCGTCGTGGAAGGCGAACTCGGCGATGTAGTTGGCCTGGGAGGCGATCCGGCCGGCTTGCTCCTGCAGAAGCTGCTCCGAACCAGCCCGTTGGCCCATCAACGCATCCAGCTATAGGTCTGGATGCCAGGACAGCATGAACCGGAGCGCCATCTCAGCTCCGGCACGAGCAGCGGAGATGCGCCACTCGCCAAGACGGTCCGGGCCCATCTCCAACCAACGCGCCAGGCGCAAGAAGCTGCTCGGTTGGATGGAGTCTGTCCATAGGGCCGCCGTCATCGCGGTGCCAGACTAGGACATCTGCGTTCCCAGGACCCGCAGGCGGGCCTCAGCAATCCGTCCCGGACCCAACAATGCCGGTCGGGTCGCGCTGATAGCGGATGGCTTCCTCCTCCAGCCGCTGCGTCTCCGGGAAGGCCCCTGCCGCAAAAGAAGAAGTAAGTTAGAAGAAGAACAACAAGGAAGAAAGGTCGGATCCCGACCCGGCAAACTACAAAAAAAGCACTTACTGGAGAAGGACTCTTCCAGGTGTTGCGCCTCAAGCAACGTACCACGCCCCTCCCGCTCGATGGCGCGGTCGCGCTCCTCGAGCGCCTTCTCCAGATTGGCTGCCTTCGCAAGGGCCACCTTCAGCTCGGTGTCATTGTCATCGGCCGCCTTCTCGGCCGCCTCGCGACGACGAGCCTCGTCCTCGCGGGCCCCTTCAGCCGTGGTGACCTGCCCCCACAGGCGATCCACCTCGACCTAGAGCCGGCCCTTGTCGTCGGCCAGCTGGTTGCGCTGCTGGTCCCCTCCAGAAGGGCCCGCTGCGCCTCCGCGACCTTGGCGGCTTCCACCTTGAGGAGCTCCACCTCGGCCTTAAGACGGCTCTTGTGACCCGCTAGCTGCTCATGTAGCCGGTTGGCCTCATCGGGAGACCGCCGGGCCGCGGCCGCCTCTGCCCTCGCTGGTGCCGCCTCGACGCCAAGACGGCCGGTGTTGGCAATGAGCTGGTCGTAGTGATGACCGGCCCGGAGCAGACGAGTCCACTAGGGACAGCACCTCGGCTGCGAAAAAGAAGGATTTAGCAGAAGAAAAAAGCTAGACTTAAGATTTGGCCCAACTATTACATAGTTGGCCCAAATCTCGGGGGCTACACCTAGTGGGTGCGCTAGTGCGCCCCCACTAGAAAATAGCACAAGAGGACCTGCGGTGACGCCGAGCTCCTCCTCCTTGGCGGCGAGCTGCTCCATGAGATCCCGGTGCTTGCCCAGGAGACGATTGTAGGCGGCGACCCGGAAGGCGTCAAGATGCTGAAGAAAGCAGAAATCAGATCAAGGCCAATGCTCTAAAGATTTGACCCAACTACTACGTAGTTGGCCCGAACCTCGGGGGCTACACCCAGTGGGTGTGCTGGCGTGCCCCCATAAGGAAGAAATTGCAAGAAAAAGAAGACTTACCAGAACGACGCGCTCTAGGTCGCGCGCCCCCTCCACCTCGGCCTGGGCGAAGGCCTCGAGCCATTCAGTCTGGCCTCGCAGGCGGCGGATGACGGTGTCCAGCACCGCCTCCTCCTGGGTTTGAGGCCTGAAGACGACGGCGCCCCCGCTTCGCGCCAGCTGCGGCACGGCAGCTCGGCGCCCTCCCAGCCAGGGCACCATGGAGTGCTCCCCGCCGGCCGCTCGCGACGCGGCCAGCACCTCCTCCGATGCCCCTCCCAGTGCCGACGCTGACCCGGACGCTGGGACGCCCTGCGTCGCCACCTCCGGACCGGACGCCGGGACGTCCTGCTGAGCCACCACCGCCTAGCTGCCGGGGTGGCCTCCGGCACCGCCACCCGCGGTGCCCCCTCCAAAACCGGCGGCGCCTCCAGCACCGCCGCCCGCAGCGCCTCCTCCAAGACGACGACGCCTCCACCAACATCGGCCCCAGCTCGCTCGACCATGTTGGCCCGCGACGGGGTGTCATCCGCCACCTCCACGACCTCCCGGTCGAGGACCACCACCTCAGCCCGGCCTCCACGGCCACGCTCCCTCACTGACGACGGCTCAAAGACCGTCGCCGCCACCACCATGCCCTCCGGCATCTCGCGCCAGGACGGCTCCGCGCTGGCTCGCGCCCATGCCGCCGCCGCCTCGGTCCAAGCACGGACTGATGCCGCCTCCAGCTCCGCCTTGGCCCGGTTCCTGTCCCGCCAGGCCAAGGCCTCGGCGTCGTTTCGGTCCAGGCTGAGGTCCGAGTTGGCCCATCCCTCCACCTCGCCATGTTCGGCGGGGTCGGACCGGCTCCTGCGGAACGCGGCCTCTTTGGCGGCTGCGGCTTCCGGCACCGCCCTCGCCAGCGTGATTGACGACCTGAAGAAGAAGACAGCATGAGCAAAAAAGAAACAAGATTAGCTCAAAAAATTGGGGCGCAAACAAGAGATGAAGCTTAACCCATCAAGACCGAGACCGGGGTTGGCCTCCCGTGCCCGCTGCCATGCTTCCTCTTGGCCGGCCTCCCGGCCCCGGCCGGGTCCACCGTGCGTTTCGGGGCCCGAGGTCGCGGCGCGACGCAGTCTTTCCCATGCGGGCGGCTCGGCGCCGCCCCGTGCGAGGACCCGGCTCCGCCCGCGTTGCCGCCTCCCCCGCCCAACACCACTACACCAACAATCGGCATCAGCATCACCCGCACCATGTCGTGATCAGCAATTCAAGACACATGAAGAAAGATGCAAGACTTACCCGCGCGACGCCCAACGCCAGTGTCGGACTCGGTCTCCTCCTCCCCGCCATGGGCCGCGGGCTCCTCTGGCGCCACCGGCGCCACCTGCAACGGAGCCCGGGCGTAAGGGTGTCGAATCGCATTCAGAAGTATCTCCCGCGTCGCGTCAGGACGGATGAGGAGATGCGCAGCAGCAAAGTAAGAAGACCAGACGCTCACCTGCGGCGCCGGGTTCGACTCGCTGTACGGCGCCTTGCCGAACCGCCAGTCCTTTCCAAGGTTGGCCTTGGAGATGTCATTCATGCCGCACGCGATCTGCTCCGTGGACAGCCGCGTCGACCCCATGCAGTTAGGGTCTTGAAGGCCGACCATTTCGCTGATGAGGCAGGAGCGCCCCTGAAGCGGAAGGACCCGGCGCATGATGAACGCGGCGAGGATGTCGGTGCCGGTGAGCCCCTCCTGCGTGCTCATCACCATCACCTGCTTGCAGAGATTGACAAACTCCTGCGACGGGCGCCTGGGCGAGTAGCCCCAGTTTGTTTTCGCCCGCGGCGGCGCAATGGCGAAGGCCGGAAGGTTGATGCCATCCGCCCCAAGGTTGCAGACGTAGAAGAAGGAGTTCTGCCACTTCTTGGCGGAGTCCTCCAGCGAGATCTTGGGGAAATCCGCCCCCGACCGCTTCGAGATGACGGCTGCGCCACAATAGGCGAACTCTCCGGCCGACGGGCCCTTCTACATCAAGGAGAAGAAGCGCACCCAGAGGTCGATCGAGGGCTCGACCCCTAGGTACCCCTCGTAGAGGGTGATGAAGCCGGATAGCTGGACGATGGCGCCGGCGCCAAGATGATGCGGCTGGAGCCCGAAGAACTCTAGACACGCGTGGAAGAAGGTGCTCGCCGGCAGCCCGAACCCGCGCTCGAAGTGTGTGAGGAAGACCACGCGCTCCTGCCCCTCAGGCCGAGGCCTCTGCTCACCACACAGCAGGCGGACGCCAATGTCCGTCTCCCGCGGCAGGCGCCGCGTCGCCCGGAGCTGGGTGATGTCTTTGGTGGTCACATTCGAGCCCATCCACGAGCCCGATGGAAGCGACATGATCGAAGGAAGAAGAAAGAAGATGAATGGCGAATGAGTTCTGCTCGGAGCAGTGGGCGCTGCAGTGTGTCAGTTGTGAAGAGCGGAGCGAGAGCAAAGGGACAGAAGGGCGCGAGCGAGAATAATGTCCGCCGCCCCCCAGCCCCCGATTTATAACCCTCGGTTTGTACGTGGGGAAGTGGGGAAGTGGGATCGTCTGCACGCGCCCATTCCACTACCCAGCAATAAGTGCGCACGTACACGTGCAATAACTGCCCGGGGAAGAGCAACCGGCCCCCGGACGCCGCAATAAATCCGCGCGCGTGGGCCAAGGGCGCGCGGCGGTGGGCCCCAGCCCATCGCCCAGTCCCGTCACGCGCGTGGCCTGTCAGGCCCCTCTGACTTCCGGGCACCACATGGCGCTCGCACGTAGCCCGAGGGATTGCACCAACAGTGGGTGGTGCCGGACCCGGCGCTCGCAGAATCCGCCTTGCTTAAGGGGGAAACTGCGAAGGCCCACTCATCCGAAGATGACGGACCTTCACAGCTTTGGGGACTACTGTCGGGGGGGTGGACCCCGGGCAGGCAACGGAACTCGGATCCTCTTCAAAAACAACGGGGCTGGCACCGCCCCTCAATACCGACACGCACTTGGCCGGGTCGCTCGACCCGGCCATGTCCCGCGACCCGGCCAGACTCGTCGACCCGGCAAGACACGTCGACTCGGCCCCAACGACTAGCGCGAGAAGATCGAACTCGGCACTACCAAAGCTTCCTCAACAAGCCACCTCCACCCGTGGCGTGCTCCGCATTACGGCCACGGGTCAGCTCCCGTCCCATCCAGGCCGTACGATGGGACAAGTCTTCAATCAGCGATGACCGAGGCAACAGTGCCCCGCCCATGCCTCTGGTCAGCGGGAATGTGGCAACAGTGCCCCTCACCTGCCCGCTGACCAGAGCCGGTGTGGCTACAGTGCCTCCCGCATTTACCGCTGATGACAGCAAGCGGCAGCCTGACGGAGAGCACTATACATGACTCAACTCGGCCATGCCCTGACGATCGACAAGACGGCGCACAGTTCCCCTAGGCATGTGGGGGCCGCATCTAGGGGAACCCGGCGAACCACAAGCCCTCAGCGGGACCCAGCCCGGGTCCCCGGACGCCAACAATACAGACCCAACGACCTGTGACATTACCATTGTACCCCTGGGGGGTTGGTCTATAAAACCCCCAAGGAGCCCACGATCATACAAGAGAGCAGAGAACACATACGAGAGAGAAGCAAGTAAGCATAGGAGTAGCCATGAAATGGCAACACCGGAGAGAAGGAGCATCCCAAGCTTTGGCCAGCTTCCTTCCTCCTCCATACAGCTCCAGGAGCGACATTGTACTATCGATCACCCAACTACACTCGGCAGGACTAGGGGTATTATCTCTCCGGAGAGCCACGAACCTGGGTATGTCCGACGTCCCGCGCCCGCTCATGCCAACCTCGCCACTGGAGCCCACCAGCGCCCTCGAGCCTCCTCCTCTCTTTAGCCATCCCTTGGCATCTGCCGTGCGCCCACCACGACAATCATATTCATCAAACATAGCATCCCCAAGCTTGTGGCTTTGCATATTATTAGCATCATGGATATTTAAGGAATTCATACTAACAACATTTCAATCATGCTCATCATTCAAAATTTTAGTGCCAAACATTTTAATGCATTCTTCTTCTAGCAATTGAGCACAATTATCGGAATCCTTATTTTCACGAAAGACATTAAAAAGATGAAGCATATGAGGCAACCTCAATTCCATTTTATTGTAGTTTTCCTTTATAAACTAAACTAGTGATAAAACAAGAAACTAAAAGATTCGATTGCAATATCTAAAGATATGCCTTCAAGCACTAACCTCCCTGGCAATGGCGCCAGAAAAGTGCTTGATGTCTACTACACAAACTTCTTCTTGTAGACGTTGTTGGGCCTCCAGGTGCATAGGTTTGTAGGACAATAGCAAATTTCCCTCAAGTGGATGACCTAAGGTTTATCTATCCGTGGGTGGCGTAGGATGAAGATGGTCTCTCTCAAACAACCATACAACCAAATAACAAAGAGTCTCTTGTGTCCCCAACACACACAATACAATGGTAAATTGTATAAGTGCCACTAGTTTGGCAAAGAGATGGTGATACAAGTGCAATATGAATGGTAGATATAGGTTTTTGTAATATTAAATTATAAAAACCGCAAGGTAAATAATGATAAAAGTGAGCCCAAACGGCATTGCAATGCTTTGAAACAAGGCCTAGGGTTCATAGTTTCACTAGTGCAAGTTCTCTCAACAATAATAACATAATTGGATCATATAACAATCCCTCAACATGCAACAAAGAGTCACTCCAAAGTCACTAATAGCGGAGAACAAACAAAGAGATTATTGTAGGGTACGAAACCACCTCAAAGTTATTCTTTCTGATCAATCCATTGGGCTATTCCTATAAATCTCACAACAACCCTAGAGTTCGTATTAAAATAACACCTTAAGACATAAATCAACCAAAACCCTAATGTCACCTAGATACTCCAATGTCACCTCAAGTATCTGTGGGTATGATTATACGATATGCATCACACAATCTCAGATAGATCTATTCAACCAACACAAAGAATTTCAAAGAGTGCCCCAAAGTTTCTACTAGAGAGTCAAGACGAAAACGTGTGCCAACCCCTATGCATAGATTCACGAGGTCACGGAACCCGCAAGTGATCACCAAAACATACATCAAGTGAATCAATAGAATACCCCATTGTCACCACGGGTACCCACTCAAGACATACATCAAGTGTTCTCAAATCCTTAAAGACTCAATCTGATAATATAACTTCAAAGTGAAAACTCAATCCATTACAAGAGAGTAGAGGGGGAGAAACATCATAAGATCCAACTATAATAGCAAAGCTCACGGTACCTCAAGATCGTGCCAAATCAAGAACACAGGAGAGAGAGAGAGAGAGAGAGATCAAACACATAGCTAATGGTGCATACCGTCAGCTCCGAGGGTGAACTACTCCCTCGTTGTCAAGGAGAGCGTCGGGATGATGAAGATGGCCACCGGTGATGGATTCCCCCTCCAGCAGGGTGCCGGAACAGGCTCCCGAGAGGTTTTTGGTGGCTACAGAGACTTGCGGCGATGGAACTCCCAATCTAGGTTTCTTTCTGGAGGTTTGGGTATTTATAGGAGGGTTTGGCATCGAGAACAAGTCAGGAGGACCCATGGCGTGTCCACGAGGCATAGGGGCGCGCCGTGGGGGGGGGGGTGCCCGCCACCCTCGTGGGCCCCACGGGACTCCTCTCTGGTAACTTTTTGTTCTAGTATTTTTTATATTTTCTAGAAAAAATCTCCATTGATTTTCAGTGCATTTCGAGAACTTTTATTTTTGCACAAAAACAACACCACGGTAGTTCTGCTGAAAACATCGTCAGTCTGGGTTAGTTCTACTCAAATCATACCAAAATCATGTAGAAATTTTATAAACATGGCATGAATACATCAAAAATTATAGATACGTTGGAGACGTATCATATCTTCAAGCACAAGATTTTGGAGTTTCCAGAACATGAAGAACTGCCTTTGCTTTCATCGAATCATTAAATAGCTCGACTAGCTGCATCTGAAGAGATTCCTCCGGTTCAACCATAGGTGGAACCAAGAGATAATATCGCAGTACTATGCCACTTTATATGTTTCGGGAAGCCTGGAGGACTGCTCTACTTGGGTGTTTGAGTGGATGACAGAGGATGAGAAGATCACTTGCACTATTGAACAATTTACTGCCATGCTACATTTCCCTTGTTTTGAGTTTGATGAGTCTCGTGAGCACATGCTGCATTTCTGGGAAACAACTAAAGCAGAACTGCATTTGTTGATGGACCCTGAGAAAGTGGGAGATACATGCACTAAAACAAACCTGGAGAATTTAACGTAAGAAAATATGGTGTTGTTTCACATCCTGTGTAATTCCATCACCCCAACCAACAAGCCAAATTCAATTGATCGGTTAGTACAAAATGCACTTCAAGTTGTATCAGTTGGCATTCATTTTGATCTGCCTTATCTATTCACTCGAAACCCTATATATGCTGCAGATGCCCCTCAAGGCGGCGATGCGATCCAGGAGTTCATTTAGAGACGACAACTCTGTCGGATCCATCCGTTTGGAGTATTCCGAGTCGATGCAGAGGCAATTTTCGATGACCCGAGAAGTCATCATTGGCCCAACGGCCGAACGGGCTGTCATGGTAAAGCCGCCCAGCCGGAAGGTTTGGCCTAAGGCTAGGGCTCCTCCGGAGGTAATATTGTCCTTGATAACAAGGCGATCCATCAATCCTATCTTTGACGTCACAGCGGAATTCTCAATGAAAGCACCAATGTCGGTGTCAAAACCGGCGGATCTCGGGTAGGGGGTCCCGAACTGTGCATCTAAGGTTGATGGTAACAGGAGGTGGGGGACACGATGTTTACCCAGGTTCGGGCCCTCTCTATGGAGGTAATACCCTACTTCCTGCTTGATTGATCTTGATGAATATGAGTATTACAAGAGTTGATCTACCAGGAGATCGTAATGTCTAAAACCCTAGAAGTCTAGCCTATATGATTATGATTGCTTCTCCAGACTAAGCGCTCCGGTTTATATAGACATCGAAGGGGACTAGGGTTATACAGAGTTGGTTACAGAGAAAGGAATCTACATATCCGAACGCCAAGGAGAGTCCCATCCGGACACGGGAGAGAGTCTTCGGTCTTGTAACTTCACAACCCATCAGTTCGACCCATGTCAATAGTCTGGACGCCCGAGGACCCCTTGATCCAGGACTCCCTCGGTGAACAAGCAAGGGGAAACACTTGAGTCGAGGAAAGGAATATGATCAACACGAATACTTGAATTGAGTCCACCGGAAAAGAAAACAAGACGAATCAATGATGAACTAGACGAGAATTCACCGGTTGAAGTGATTGAGGAAAGACTCAAGAGGCTCCGCAAGGATGGAATTGATGCTCGATTAGAGACGCAGACTCTGGGAAAAAGGGTGGAAGGGCGGGAAAAACAAAGGCAATTTGGAACGGGGGACCGACGAATAACTTGAAGAGAAAAAGCATCGGTTGAGATAATTGAGGAAACAATGCAAAGGCTTCAGACGAGTAGGATGGGTACTCTATTACGACTCCGGATCCGAGAAGAAAAGGGGTGGTCGGGTGGGAAAAAGAAAACAACTGAGGGTGAGGAAACAACATCGTTGATAAAGAACTGAGGATTGATCTTGGCAAAAGATGAAGAGGATCGAATCAACTAGACGAGAAATGCACCGAATGAAAGGAGATGACAACACAACGATCGGAAAAATAACTCGTGATCCTAAAGACAATTTGAAGGGAAGAGGAGTAAGTCAAAACACCTACGTCCATATCCCTCACCAGAGCGACGAAGGGGCTGAGGAGTAAAAAGAAGTCCTACTCTCCGATATAACTAGACTCCATAAATAGTTTTATTCTAGACTCGACAACATCCAACTACGACCAATCAAGGGGGGTCCTATGTTCGGTCGAGGCTCTGATACCAACTTGTCACGCCCAATATGCGACCCTATCCTAAAGGAACTCAAAGGTCCCACCAAAGATAGAAGCGCATATTGGAGACGCTTCTGCAAGGTGGATATCATTACATCGTACCATTACATAACAGATGGGGATACATACAAAAGGCATACAATGCCACATGGATACAACAACATCATACATAAGAGCAACATCCGACTATGGATGAAACACAAGCAGAAACTCAAACGACATCCACCATGCTAGCCTAGGCTGCCGACCAGGAACCTATCCCTCAATCAAAGAAGAAGCAGAAGAAGAACTCCAAAACAAGTAAACATCGCTCTCGCGTCATGATCATCGCATTACCTGTACCTGCAACTATTGTTGTAGTAATCTGTGAGCCACGAGGACTCAGCAATCCCATTACCATGGGTATCAAGACTAGCAAAGCTTAAAGGGTATGGAATGGATAAGTGGTGAGGTTCCAGCAGTGGCTAAGGAAAGTATGGTGGCTAACTTACAAGTACAAGAATAAGATGAGAAGCTACGCAAATGGTCGCAAACTAGTAATGATCAATAAGTGATCCTGAACTACTTACGTTCAAACACAACCCCACTGTGTTCTCTTCTCGAACTCACCAGAAAAGAGACCATCATGGTTACGCACGCGGTTGGTGTATTTTAATTTGAAATTGGTGTCAAGTATTCTACAACTGGATATTAAAAATTCCCATCCGCCACATAACCGCGGGCACGGCTCTCGAAAGTTTAAACCCTATAGGGGTGTCCCAACTTAGCCCATGACAAGCTCACGATCCGCGGAGACAATCCTCCATCGCAGGACATCCGATTAGACTCGGGATCCCGGTGCACAAGACATTTCGACAATGGTAAAACTAATCCAGCAAAGCCTCCCTGCATGTCGACACCCTGATAGTAGCCATGCGTATCTAGTCTCAAGACACGTCCGGATGGGTCAGCCTACAGGTATATACCAAATACCTCGAGTTTCCCCAAGGCGGCCCCGCAGTCTGCCCGTTTGGGACCAACACCATCAGCGCTGGCCCCCTGCTATGTAGAAAGAATCCTCGGGTTCATGACGCCCTATGCAAATTAATTATTTAGTTCAAGTATTATTATGGAAAATGTAAAATCAATGTTGGGCCTTGTTGGAAGAGTTTGATTCAAAGTGAACTGCCAAGAGGGTCCCATACCCCTCATCGTGTTAGGGACACAAAATCAAGGAACATAACACCGGTATGACGGAAACTAGCGCGGCAAGAGTGGAACAAAACACCAGGCATAAGGTCGAGCCTTCCACCCTTTACCAAGTATATATGTGCATTAATTAAATAAGAGATATTGTGATATCCCAATGTATCCAAGATATCCATGTCCCGACATGGAACAACCTGCAACTGCACCTGCAACTAGCAACGCTATAAGAGGGGCTGAGCAAAGTGGTAACATAGCCAAACAACGGTTTGCTGGGATGGTGGAAAAGGTTAGAGGATGTCATGGCAATATGGGAGGCTTGATAAACAAGTGGTAGGAAGCGCGACATAGCGATCGCATCAAGACAACTAGCATAGCACTAATAGTAGTGAGATCCAGGGAACGGTCATCTTGCCTGAAATCCCGCTAGGAAGAAGAACGAGTCTATGAAGAAGACGAAGCCACGTAGACGAACCAAGCGTAGTCGAACGAATCCTCACGATCGCAACGAAACAGGAACTATCGAGAAGAAGCACAACCGGAAAGAAGCAAACCTCAAGGTAAACACCCAACACATAAACATGGCATGATGCTCATCCAAATATGATGCATGACAAGGCTATATGATGCTACTCATAGCAAGAGATGATGCATACAAGAACAACACATCAAGGCAAGTTTAAATGAGGCCGGAAACAACATATAACAATTCCGGTAAGTCCACATATGTAATTTTCGAAATTGGTCCAGATCTGAACAAAGCATTAAGTTGAAGTTGTTAAACAGCAAGTTAAGATGCACCAAGATGATCTACACGAAAGTCTAGTCATGTTACATGTAAAGTTCATTTAATTCGGAGCTACGGCCTAGAAGATATGAGCAAAACAAGTTGAACATGGCATTGATGCAAAATGCATTCAAACATCAAGCAAACACTCTCCAAACATGGATGCAACAAGATAATATGAAACTACATGCAATTCTAAGCAAGTTTCATATAGAGCATGCTCAAAACGGAGCAACGAAGAGAACTGGGAGGACCCGAACGGATGCAAGTTTTGGAGAACATGCAGATGAAATGCACATGATGACATGGCAAAGTGCAACACGCAAGCGGATGACATGGCAACGACGGTGAATAACTGGACGACACCTGGAGCATCGGTCTTGGGGCGTTACACAAATGTTCCAAAAGTTTACATTCCTCTTGTCTGCAACACTCTTCGGATTGTCAAGGACAATGGCAAATGCACAGCTCATGTTGTTCCTGAAGGAAATGATCCAGCTCAAGCACCAAAGGAAAAACAGGTTGCAGTTAAAATCCTAAGGATGAAAATCCTTCGTTGTACAAGATTTCCCTTCGTACTCAGCAAACTCTTGAGAGGCACATCAAACTGGATCGCAAGGAGAAAGTTCATACAATGATTGAAATAAATCGTCTATACAACCAAACCCTGCTTTTGGCAAAGGAAGAAATGAAGCGCGTCTAGACTCTTCTTCGGCAGCACTATACGAGAGATCAGCTTCATGCCAAGGGAATTGACAAATATTATGATTATCTGGACTTATTGAAAGTTCCTCGGTGGTGAAGACAAACTCCAGTACTGCCACAGAGATCTTCAACAGATTTGACCTTCCTCGAGCCAGATGATGAAGTGGATGAAATTGAGGCTACCTCTGTTTACTACCCAGATGAGCCACGCCCCGAAAGAAAATCCAATCTCATTCCCAAAGTCAAAGCATATTTCTAACAGACACGGATACGTTGTGCATTGTTGGTGGTTACTTGCCTCTATGGTTGGTGTGTACGTGATTTTCACCTAAAACATAGGTCATGTGCAATAAGCACCGCCTTTTCCTTTATGTCTAAATCTCACATCCAATAAAAGCAAGTATGACATCGTCACAAGGAAAAACACCGAGTCCAACTTACACTACAAAAAAAATACACTTCCGTGATGATACGTGTTTGTCACAGTAGGCAAGTTTTCTGTCATGCATGTACATCCATGACGATTTTATGACAGAATCAAGATGGTCATACTTGTGTTGTCCAACTAAAGGGCCACAAGATTTTGCGGTCCATAATGGGCCGGCCCAGCAAAAGGCCCATGAGATTTTGTGGGCCATAATGGGGTGGCCCAGCTAAAGGCCCACAAGTTTTTGTGGGCCATAATGGGCCGGCCCAGCTAAAGGCCCGCAAGATTTTGCGGGCCATAACGGGCCGGCCCAGCTAAAGGCCCCCAAGACTTTGTGGACCATAATGGCCGGCCCAGCTAAAGGCCCATGAGATTCCGCTGCCCATAATGGGCTCGCCTAGCTGAGGGCCCAAAAGATTTTGATGACACTAGTAGGCCGGCCCATTAACAGGCTGCCATGTTTTGGGCCAAATGTCGGCCCATATTTGATCCGGTCCATTAAAGCTTGCCACATTCTGATCCTAATAGAGGCCCATATGAGACTCAGCCCATTAAAAGCCTCCCACGTTCTGGGCCAAATTACGGCCCAGATCAGGTCCGGCCCTTTGAGAGGCTTTGGGCTAAATTATGGCCCATATCAGATTCGGCCCGTCAACTAGATGTTATGCTTTTGGGCCCACTTGATAAAGGGCCATTTAGTAATTCGGCCTGATATTAGTTTCGGCATGTTAAATGCCCGTTTAACATTTCGGCCCTATATATATTTCGGCTTGTTAAAAGCCCGTCATATAGTTGGGCCTAACTACGGCCCCGTTTGCATCCGGCCTGCTCACAGCCGATAATCTGATTGGGCCAAACAAGGACTGAGACAATTTTGGCATGTTATAAGCCCATGATTTGATTGGCACAGTCATGGGCCGGGGTCTATTTCGGCCTACTGCCGGCCCGTGAGTTGTTCGGCACGTTTCAGGCCCAACCTACTTTTCGGCCTCCTAAAAGCCCATTGAGTTTTCCCGGGAAAATAGGGCCAGCGATTTACTCGGCCTATTAAAGGCCCGAATCTACTAGTGGGCCACTTTACATTTAGGCCTGTTAACGGACCAAGATGACGGGGCCCATGATGCGGACCATACATAGTGACTTGCATGAAGGCCCGATTATGTACCGTAATTTTGCGGTTTGGCCGGTTTACTGCGAAGACAGGATATATATACAGTAAAATAACTGCAGCATCATGAATAAGAAAAAAACCTAGACTATACAATAAATAAATTACGGCATATTACATCCACTGGGCATCAAAGTTCGCCACTATGATAATAAAGCACAAGGAGACAGCAGATTACAAACACTGGGCATCAAGGATCGCCACCAGTGCAATTAAACACGCCGACAAAATAATATACAAAACCGACAGCACTTCAATAGAGTTCAAGAAAGGTTAGCCCTGCTCGGAAGCTGCAGCGCAAGCAGCTGAGCAAGCTGATGAGACTGCACTTGTTTGACACTTATATCCTCCTTGCTCTGAAAGATAAACAAGCAGATAGATGACAGGTTTTGCACATATAAGTATCAGTGCTGACAATTCATCACATTTCTTACTGACGAATAAAGTGACACAGTTTTAAATAGCATTAACACAATATGGTATTGTTCAGGTCAAGACATGGCAGGAAATGACATTGTGAAGGAGTTGGCAGCTTCATGACACCACTAGATTATAGATCAAGGACTCATAAGTATCAACGGTAAGTGTGTTGTCAATTTACCCATTTCAGATTGGAAAAATAAGATCACTTTCTCTGTATAGTTTAATTTACATGGCATGAAGAAGGAACTTGGTTGTACAACTGAAAACTTAAATTGAGAAGGACAAACTTTTGTTTATGAACTACATAATAAACTTTAAACATGCAATTTGATGCAAACACCAAAAATAAACAGCTGTTGCAGTCATGCCTAACCAAATATACACAACAAAGTTTGAAGGCTTGAGAAGAACAAACTTACATTATTGGTGAAGGCAGGCTCTATAAAGCACTTGTCCATTCTGATGGGGGGCCAATTCAAGAAGTTTACCACAGAATCTTCTTCATAAGCATTGCTTTTATTCTACATTTTGTTAAGAGTAAATATAGATGTGACAATATAAGAAAAAATGGAGAATATTTAAGATAAGATGAAGAGTGATGCTACATAACCAAGTAGCTATAAATGTAAGTACGGCGATACAGGCAAAAGGTACAGCCAAGAGAAATGCAGAGCTAAACTTCTTCAGTACCATCGGTGTTATCCAACCTTATGGTAAGAGTAAATATAGATCTGATGTGTACAAAATGAAGGGCAAAGGAAAATAAGCTGCAGAGTGATGGTACATGAACAACTACCTGTCAATATAAGTACACTGATAAAGGACAGCAGGTACTTACAAGAACAATGCAGAGCTAAAAAATTTCATTCGCATTGGATATATTCTACACTAATGTAACCATTCATATAGATCAGATAATTTGGAGCGGACAATTGATAAGCAAGCTATCATGCATACTGCTGTCACATAATGAACCGGGTATGTATGCAAGTACAGTGATACAGGGCAACATGTACTAACAAGAGTAAAGCAGTGGGCAGCATATTTGCAATATCCCGTCGTTCTTTTCAAACCGGAATTCTTTTTTGAGCAGATTTCCTGCAAAAAAGATCTGTAAGGAACATGCGGAAAAGTAGAAGTTCAAATTGTCATGCGATATCATAGACAGTACCTCATCCTCATAATGAGACCAGTGCATAACAAGGTTTTTCCATTCAATGTCTTCTAAATTTAGCACAGGAGACTTCACCGGAAATTCATTTATAGACTTTCCATCAAAGTGTGATTTCCTCAGGTAACACCGATACTGCTGCAATGCTTCCTTGAAAAGTGCAAGCAAGCTTTTCTTGTCATGACCATCCAGATTGACCCTCGCCTACTTACAACAATGCAATGTAAATCATTGATGTGTTCAATCAGCAGAAAACACGAAAATAATCACCATGAATAATAGCACTTACACATAAGTTGGACAGGAAGATGTGAAAATGGTGTTTGTCTTCACTATAATCTTCCCATGATGGGAATATATGCACGTAGTCCCTAACAACATTGAAAGCATTGTCTTTTAAACTGGGAATAACTGGAATGGGGTTCCAATCTGCAGGAATTGGTCGTCTCTGCAGTTGGGATAGGTCTTCGGCCGGTGGACTTGCTATACTTTTTGCTGGAGTGGGATTTTCTATGGTACAGCTGGTGCTATGGCAACTGAAATTGGCATACCTTTTGTTGGAGTGCAGGTCCTGTGTGGTGGGGCCAGTGGTGGGGCCAGTGAAGTATGGGTACAGTCTGCTGGAGTTGGTCCTACATTTTGTGTCACTGGTTGTACAACCAATATAAGTGGGGTGTTGTCTGATTTCTCCGGCACAACCACGTTTTTCAAGGACTTTGCTGGTGCTCCTTCAGGTTTGGCAATCACCCTCTTCCTTTTTGATGTCTGATGCACAAGAACAACATTTGAGTGGAAAAACATGGTATGATGACAGGTGGAATATGTATTGATACTGGATGGGCATGGCATCTCGACATATATGATGAGTAAACTAAGCAGATGGCGGTGCAACAAAGTAGAAGAAATGCAAGACAACATATGCAAGATACGCGCAATCAATAAAACCATTCCGAATTATAACAGACACCTTGATGGGTGAACATGATAGGCCATCTGCCTTTGACTCCTTGTAGGACCTTGAAGTATATCTAGTGGGGGGTGATTAGACTACTTGACCAATTAAAAAATTAACCTTTTCCCAATTTTAGAGTTTGACAGATTTTAGCTATTTTCGGACAAGTCAAGCAATCATCACACAATTCAAGCAAGCATGCAAAGAGTATATAGGCAGCGGAAATTAAAGCATGCAACTTGCAAGAAAGTAAAGGGAAGGGTTTGGAGGATTCAAACGCAATTGGAGACACGGATGTTTTTGGCGTGGTTCCGATAGGTGGTGCTATCGTACATCCACGTTGATGGAGACTTCAACCCACGAAGGGTAACGGTTGCGCGAGTCCACGGAGGGCTCCACCCACGAAGGGTCCACGAAGAAGCAACCTTGTCTATCCCACCATGGCCGTCGCCCACGAAGGACTTGCCTCACTAGCGGTAGATCTTCACGAAGTAGGCGATCTCCTTGCCCTTACAAACTCCTTGGTTCAACTCCACAATCTTGTCGGAGGCTCCCAAGTGACACCTAGCCAATCTAGGAGACACCACTCTCCAAGAGTAACAAATGGTGCGTTGATGATGAACTCCTTGCTCTTGTGCTTCAAATGATAGTCTCCCCAACACTCAACTCTCTCTCATAGGATTTGGATCTGGTGGAAAGAGGATTTGAGTGGAAAGCAACTTGGGAAGGCTAGAGATCAAGATTCATATGGTAGGAATGGAATATCTTGGCCTCAACACATGAGTAGGTGGTTCTCTCTCAGAAATGGTAAGTTGGAAGTGTAGGTTTAGTCTGATGGCTCTCTCCACGAATGAAGAGGAGGTGGAGGGCTATATATATAGCCTCCACACAAAATCTAACCGTTACACACAATTTACCAAAATCGGTGGGACCGATTCAACAGACTCGGTTGGACCGATTTAGTAAACCTAGTGACCGTTAGTGATTTTCGGTGGGACTGACATGCAACTCGGTGAGACCGATTCGGTTAGGGTTAGGGCATAACGTAATCTCGGTAAGACCGATTACACAAACTCGGTAAGACCAATTTTGGTAATAAGCTTTCCAGAGAGTTGGTCAGGTAAACTCGGTGGGACCGATTTGCTCTTTTCGGTGAGACCGAAATGTTACAAAAGGGAAACAGAGAGTTTACATTGCAATCTCGGTCGGACCGATCGCTCACTTCGGTTAGACCGAAACGTTACGAAGGGAAACAGAGAGATTACAATCCCATCTCGGTGAGACCGAGATCCCTATCGGTAGGACCGATTTGCTTAGGGTTTGTGGCAGTGGCTATGACATTTGGAATCGGTGGCGCCGGATAGGAAGAATCGGTGTGACCGATTTTGGCTTTGGGTTTAGGTCATTTGTGGATGTGGAAAAGTAGTTGAGGGTTTTGGAGCATATCACAAAGCACATGAAGGAAGAGGCTCATTAAGCAACACCTCATCCCTCCTTGATAGTATTGGCTTTTCCTATAGACTCAATGTGATCTTGGATCACTAAAATATAAAATGAAGAGTCTTGAGCCTTTGAGCTTGAGCCAATCCTTTGTCCTTAGTATTTTGAGGGATCCACTTTCATCATCCATGCCATGCCATTCATTGAGCTTTCCTGAAATAATAGTCTTGGAATAGCATTAGCTCAATGAGCTATATGTTGTTATGAATTACCAAAACCACCTAGGGATAGTTGCACTTTCAATCTCCCCCTTTTTGGTAATTGATGACAACATATAGATCAAAGCTTCGACAAATGATAATAAGAATAAAAACATCGTCGCTTTGAGAAGTATGTGATAAGCAAGAGCTCCCCCTAAATTTGTGCATAGTTTAAAATTTGCTTTGGACTGCAAATGCACAAGGAATTAGGCTCATGGGTTACTCTTCCATGTCACATACATCTTGGTGGAGCGCTCAAAATGATAAGTATTGAATACATGCACTCATCACCAAGCAAAGTGAATGATCACATAAGATAGATAGGATAGTATCATCAAACATGCATAAGTGTAGCTTATGATCAAACACATGATCATCAATGTCTCACAAGCATAGTATCTCAACCAATCAAAAAGCAAACAAGTTTAAACCAACAAAGCAAGAGAGAACAAAACAACACTCTCTCTCTTTCGAATCCTATGATCTATACATTTTTCTCCCCCTTTGGCAACAAGTTACCAAAAAGTTCATAGAAAATGCATAGTGCTAGATCGACTCTCAAGATTGATCTTTAGTTGGTGGTGTCCGGATAACTCCAAGGATGAAGGCTTCAGTTGATGTAGAGGGTGCTGGAGTTGATGCTGAAGCTGGTTGCACTGGGGCTGAAGGGGCAGTAGCTGGTGCTGAAGATGTTGCTCTAGTGTCTGGCACTGGCACAATAGCTGACCTCTGAGCTCTAGGCACTCTGGCAAAGACATTTGTGGTTGTCTTGCCCTTTCTCTCCTGCATGTCATCCTGCAGTTGCTCCACAACTGACTGAATCTCAGTTACTTTGACATCTAGATCATAGAATTTTTGTTCCATGATTCTCTCCAAGCTCTCCTGATTCTGAGTTAAGGTGGCCAACCCCTTCTCAATCCTCAGAGATGATGCTATCAAGTAACCAAGCTGCTCCTGCTTGTTTTTGAAGAAATACTCAGATGCCTCCTCTTGAGTTGGCATCTTGGTAGCCTTCTCCTTCCTTGCCTTCTCCTTCTTCTCTTGAGCTTGAACTGATGATGGATCATCCTCATTCGTGACAACCTCATTGTCTTCAAAGTATGGATAGAGTGGAAAATGTTCCCTATCCAATAGATATTTGCCTGTTCCCATCTTCGAGTTGATCAATTCCTGAATCTGAGGGGCATATCCACAACTTCTATTTTGATCTGTTGCAGTCCTCTTAATGGTTTCAACTATAATGCTCATGACTTTGAATTTCTGTGGCACATCAAATAAATGCAACATATTGATAGCATGCCCTCTCATCATGTTGTGGTCACCAGACTTGGGCAACAGAGTGTGCCTTAGAATCCAATTGATAGTTGGCAGCCCTGACAATGGAAAATGGACTGATCCAAGATAGAAAGTCTCTAGGGCTTTGTCTGGGATCTCCTCGTATTTGTGCCATGGTATTGTGTCCCATCTTCTTCTTGGCATATACATCGAGATCATCATCATTTTCCTTTGGGGCATTTATCAGTTTTGCCCATTCTTCAACAGTGGATTGGTACCTTGTACCTTTAGACATCCAAACAATTCTTCCATCTAGGTAAAAATATGTTGTGGAGTAGAATTGCATGATAAGTTCATCATTCCAGTTTGTGAGCTTTTGCCCAACAAAATCTGCAACTCCACAAGCAACAAAGCTGTCTTGCACTCCAGGATAGTGCTCTTCATTTTCCTTCATGTAGGTCCAGTCGACCCACCTCATATCACAAACTATGGGCTTCTTGTCCAATAAGATTGTCTCATACAAGTCCTGTTGTTCCTTTATGTGGAACCTGTAATCAACAGCAGTTCTTCTCCTTGTGGCACATGGATCTGCCATCCTCCATAGTCTCAATCCTGAGTCTTTTCTGATGTTCATGTCCTCAGCCACAGGATGGGCATCATTGTGATCTGGTATCTTTGGCTTGAGCTTCCTTAGAATCTGTCCTTCTTCATCTTCCTCCTCAGCAACCTTAGGCACTGGGGCCTTGTTCTGCTCAGCAGCTGGAATACTCCTGGTATTCCTCTTTGGTGCAGACTTGGCCTTGGGGGCAGCTTTGGGTGCTTCCTTGGGCTTAGATGTTGCAGCCCCAGATTTAATAGCATCACCCATAAGCTTTGGTGCCTTTGGTGCTGGTTCAGTAAGATCTTCCTCTTCCATCATGGAAGGTTGCCCAACAACTCTGGCCATGGTCTTCTTGACCCTTTCCTTCCACTTCTTGCCTTCAGCAGCTGGCTCTTTGGGATCAGGATTTTCAGGCAGTTGAGTTGATGCTCTGGCCTTGGACATATGTTATCTTCTGGCAGGCCTCATAATCTTCATGCCTGGCTTAGTATCTTTTGCTGAGCCATATTCCTTCTTGAGTACCACTTTCTTGGAAGTAGCCTCATCTTATTCAGCTTTGTAGTCCTCATCTTCTGAGTCTGAGGTTCTCTTTCTGCTTTGCCTGGTAGCAGCCTTAGGCAGGTTGCTAGGAGTGCTTCTGCTTCCTTCATCTGAAGTGCTGAAGGGACTAGTGCCCTCACTCATGTGAATCTGCTCTGCTGACCTGTTCTGACTGTCACTCTGGTCTGACATGCTGCAAAAGCTGAACGCTGACCTTATGAAGAGTTATAGATGAGATGGAGTGGATGAGCATCACAAAATGCAAAGATTTTTCAAAAGAATGATTCAAAAATTCAGTTTTAGTTTTCCACAGAAAGCATTTCGGATCAACCGATTTTCAAACTCGGTGATACCGAAGCAGTTTTTGGAACCTAAACTGATGAACTCGGTTGGACCGAGTCACAGTTCGGTGGCACCGAGACTGCTAGGGTTTCACAGAATCCTAAAATCGGTCGCACCGATTAGTAATTCTCGGTCAGACCGAGAGTCACTAGTGCAATGGCATATGCCAAATCGGTGAGACCGAGTTTTTCAACTCGGTGGGTCCGAGATGGTTTCGGCGGAAACCTAACCCTAAAAATTTGAATCTAATCTACTCTACGGACTACTTTGGCTGGATAGGATTGTTTCAATCATGGCAAGAATCAATAAGAGTACAATGTGCTAGGAATCAGATGTGGATAGCACAAAGATCGAGTCCATACCCTAGTGCGGCGATGAACTCGCTACGGCGGCAACGGTGGGGTTGAATTCCGTTGACGGCGGCGGAGACCAGCGACAGGAGGCGGCTGGCAACGAGGAGACGATCTTGAGAACTTCGATGGCAGAGCGAGCTATTGCGCGGGCGAAGGGGTTCGGAGGAATTTCCAAAATTTTACCCGTGACTATATATAGCCCGACCCTATCGGTGTGACCGAGTGGAACAACTCGGTGGCACCGAGATGCATAACTGTGTTCAGTTACAGCAACTCGGTGTGACCAAAAAGTTCAAATCGGTTGCACCGAGATTGAAAACTCAGATCAACTTAATGATCTCGGTAGGACCGAAATGGAGGAATCGGTCAGACCGAGAATCACAAAGAGGTTTTGGAAGTTTAAGTCTATGACGAATCTGGGACTCCGAGTGCTCCTCACACAGAGTGGTTCGAATCTGACTTGGTCAAATTTTGTGATGTAGCATGAATAGAGTTTGAGACGAGAAAAGCATAGATAGCTAGAGAGGGTTCTTAGGCATTCTTGTCCATCCACTTGGCCAAAATAAGAATGAACCAAACAATCAAAACAACAAGTGGATGTCCTTGAATGAGTAAAATATGCACCAACATGCTCACACAATAAAATGGCAAATGAAATATGTGGCAAAGCATGCACAACCAATTCTAGCATCTATCAAACAATTGGCGATGACTAGGTCATCTATATATGAGTATATTGACTTAGGAGTCAAATGAGAACATTTGATCATAGGTCATACTCATCGTTTAAGCTCAAGTGGGGTTACCACTTTTACATAATGCATTTATGTGTTCACACCATTAGAGTTGCTTTGACTCAATTTTTGAGTTAAGCTCCCCCTAGATGTGAGATCCCCCTTTAGAGGGATGAACTAACCTTGGGTTTTGTCGATGATGACTTCATGTAGGTGTTGAAGATGTGGATGCTCAATGTTGATGTAGATCATTTGGAGCAATCCTTTGGAGTGAGTTCCACTTTCAACTTACCTACATGGGTTAGTCCCACAAGGAACAAACAAGAATATCCATAGACATAGAGTGATGCACACACAAGATGATGTCCATGAAAACATTAGGTTAACTTGTCCCTTGCCTTACCAACATGAGGGTTTGTGACTCCTTGAACTAGTGCAAGATGTGGAAGTTGATTGCACTTGTCCTTTCCATAAAGATATGAGTGAAAAATGTTGGCGGAGTCACCCTCAAGAACTCTCTAGTTCTTCTTATTCGGGATCCATATCATCTTGATGGGAATCCTTGGAGTTGTAGTTGTACTTGATGAAGTAGAACTTGACGTAGTCTTGGGAATCCACTTGACCGAGACCTTAGGTGCTTCTTCAAATGCATCAATCTCTTCTTGAAGCTTATCCTTGCCTTTGTTCTTGTGGTCTTGTGGAGGAAGATCATCTTGAGCTTGTGTTCCCTTGAAGGAAGTAGGATCATACTTCTCTTGTTGAGGAACAAACTTCGTCTTGGGGTATTGATCTTCTTCCCACTCAACTCCATTGGCATTGAACTTTCGTTCAAAACCAACACCTTGATTCTTCCGGTGTCTTCCTTGCTTGCGTACAATTTCCTCGAATTGCTTACTCCCGGCAAGGCTCTTGTAAACACCTTTCTCTATAATTCCCTTCAATAAGCTATTTTCTTGCTCAAGTGTAACTTGGCTAAGAGAATCATTAGTGGAATCAAGAGAACTACTAGAAGCAACAATATTGGATTTAACATTATTATTGTTACTACTAGAGGAAGTATCTTTCTTGTACTTGTTACCAGACTTGACTTGAGGCATGTAAGTAGATAAGAGTAAACGCTTGGCAATGTAAGAAGAACTTTTCTTACGGAGATCATCATTGATTGCCTTTAAGAACTCATGCTCTTGCTCAAGATTGAGCTTTTCAAAGCGTAACTTCTCATGAGCCCTTAAAAGTTCTCGATGATCTTCGAAGATAGTTTCATGAGCCAACTTTAGAGTGTTTAGTTCTTTAGTTAGAAGCTCAATTTTCTCCTTATCATTGTCATTCGTTTGATTAGCATGATTAATTGACGTTTCATCATAGTATTCATCACTAGAGTTGTCAACAAGTAAATCATCATCCACAAGCAAGTCATCTTCATCACTATTGAAATCAACATACTCAGGATGTGTTACCTTTGGACCTTTGGCCATGAAGCATCTTCCAATTCCTTCATTTGGTGAATCAAATATGTCGTAGGAGTTGGTTGACACAAGTGCTAGACCGGCAACACCTTCATCTTGAGTATGTTCGGAGTCGGAGTGATAGCTTCTCTCGGAGTGATTGTCGGAGTCGGAGCCGGATACCCATTCACCAACATGAGCTTGATGTCTTCGTTTTGTGTAGCTCCTTGATGACTTGTCCTTCCTTTCCGAATCCTTGCTTCTCCGTGAGGGTCTTCGTTCATAACGATCATCTCTACTCCTCCTCTCTCTTGGTGGTGATTCTTCTCTTTTGCTTCTTCTTTTTGGAGAATCTTCTCTTCTTTTGTAGGGTGCCGTACACTCATTGGAGTAGTGTCCAGGCCTCCACAATTGTAGCAATTGCGCTCTCGACTAGAAGATCTTTTGTCATGATAAGACCTTGACTTGGAGCTTCTTTCTTTGCTTCTACTCTTGTAGAATTTGTTGAAGTTCTTCACCATTAAGCTCAATTCTTCATTGAAGGTTTGTTTCTCACTTGATGATGTGGGGGCTTCACTTGAGGCTTTGTAAGCACCACTTGACTTGTTGTGAAGTTCCTCCTTATCCTTGAGTGACATCTCATGAGCAACAATTCTTCCAATGACTTCCGTTGGCTTGAGATCTTTGTAGTTTGGCATCATTTGGATCAATGTGCACACGGTATCATACTTTCCATCCAATGCTCTTAGGATCTTCTTGATGATGAATCTGTCGGTCATCTCTTCACTCCCTAAGCCGGCAATCTCATTTGTGATAAGTGCAAGCCTAGAGTACATTTCAGCGACACCTTCACCATCCTTCATTTTGAACTTGTCAAGCTGACTTTGGAGCACATCCAACTTGGATTCCTTGACGGATTCGGTACCTTCGTGCATATCAATCAAAGTATCCCAAATTTCCTTTGCATTCTCAAGACGGCTGATTTTGTTGAATTCTTCGGGGCACAATCCGTTGAAGATGATATCACAAGCTTGAGCGTTGTATTGCAGCATCTTCAATTCTTCCGCATTCGCTTCACGGTTCGGTTCTCTCCCATCAAAGAATTCACCTTGCAAGCCAATACAAATAATTGCCCAAATGGCGGGGTTATGTCCGAGAATATGCATTTTCATCTTATGCTTCCAACTAGCAAAATTAGTACCATCAAAGTAAGGACCTCTACGGTGATAATTTCCCTCGCTAGACGCCATACTCTCCTAGGTTGTGAAACCAAGGCTATGACCACCAAAAGCTATGGAAATCAAAGCAAATGGAGACCAAAGCTCTGATACCACTTGTAGGACCTTGAAGTATGTCTAGAGGGGGGTGATTAGACTACTTGACCAATTAAAAACTTAACCTTTTCCCAATTTTAGAGTTTGGCAGATTTTAGCTATCTTAGGACAAGTCAAGCAATCATCACACAATTCAAGCAAGCATGCAAAGAGTATATAGGCAGCGGAAATTAAAGCATGCAACTTGCAAGAAAGTAAAGGGAAGGGTTTGGAGGATTCAAACGCAATTGGAGACACGGATGTTTTTGGCGTGGTTCCGATAGGTGGTGCTATCGTACATCCACGTTGATGGAGACTTCAACCCACGAAGGGTAACGGTTGCGCGAGTCCACGGAGGGCTCCACCCATGAAGGGTCCACGAAGAAGCAACCTTGTCTATCCCACCATGGCCGTCGCCCACGAAGGACTTGCCTCACTAGCGGTAGATCTTCACGAAGTAGGCGATCTCCTTGCCCTTACAAACTCCTTGGTTCAACTCCACAATCTTGTCGGAGGCTCCCAAGTGACACCTAGCCAATCTAGGAGACACCACTCTCCAAGAAGTAACAAATGGTGCGTTGATGATGAACTTCTTGCTCTTGTGCTTCAAATGATAGTTTCCCCAACACTCAACTCTCTCTCATAGGATTTGGATCTGGTGGAAAGAGGATTTGAGTGGAAAGCAACTTGGGAAGGCTAGAGATCAAGATTCATATGGTAGGAATGGAATATCTTGGCCTCAACACATGAGTAGGTAGTTCTCTCTCAGAAATGGTAAGTTGGAAGTGTAGGTTTAGTCTGATGGCTCTCTCCACAAATGAAGAGGAGGTGGAGGGGTATATATATAGCCTCCACACAAAATCTAACCGTTACACACAATTTACCAAACTCGGTGGGACCGATTCAACAGACTCGGTCGGACGATTTAGTAAACCTAGTGATCGTTAGTGATTTTCGGTGGAACTCACATGCAACTCGGTGAGACCGATTTGGTTAGGGTTAGGTCATAACGTAATCTCGGTAAGACCGATTACACAAACTCGGTAAGACCGAGATCCCTATCGGTAGGACCGATTTGCTTAGGGTTTGGGGCAGTGGCTATGACTTTTGGAATCGGTGGTGCCGGATAGGAAGAATCGGTGTGACCGATATTGGCTTTGGGTTTAGGTCATTTGTGGATGTTGGAAAGTAGTTGAGGGTTTTGGAGCATACCACAAAGCACATGAAGCAAGAGGCTCATTAAGCAACACCTCATCCCTCCTTGATAGTATTGGCTTTTCCTATAGACTCAATGTGATCTTGGATCACTAAAATATAAAATGAAGAGTCTTGAGCCTTTGAGCTTGAGCCAATCCTTTGTCCTTAGTATTTTGAGGGATCCACTTTCATCATCCATGCCATGCCATTCATTGAGCTTTCCTGAAATAATAGTCTTGGAATAGCATTAGCTCAATGAGCTATATGTTGTTATGAATTACCAAAACCACCTAGGGATAGTTGCACTTTCAATCTCCCCCTTTTTGGTAATTGATGACAACATATAGATCAAAGCTTCGACAAATGATAATAAGAATAAAAACATCGTCGCTTTGAGAAGTATGTGATAAGCAAGAGCTCCCCCTAAATTTGTGCATAGTTTAAAATTTGCTTTGGACTGCAAATGCACAAGGAATTAGGCTCATGGGTTACTCTTCCATGTCACATACATCTTGGTGGAGCGCTCAAAATGATAAGTATTGAATACATGCACTCATCACCAAGCAAAGTGAATGATCACATAAGATAGATAGGATAATATCATCAAACATGCATAAGTGTAGCTTATGATCAAACACATGATCATCAATGTCTCACAAGCATAGTATCTCAACCAATCAAAAAGCAAACAAGTTTAAACCAACAAAGCAAGAGAGAACAAAAGCAACACTCTCTCTCTCTCGAAGCCTATGATCTATACATTTTTCTCCCCCTTTGGCAACAAGTTACCAAAAAGTTCATAGAAAATGCATAGTGCTAGATCGACTCTCAGGCTTGATCTTCAGTTGGTGGTGTCCGAGATAACTCCAAGGATGAAGGCTTCAGTTGATGTAGAGGGTGCTGGAGTTGATGCTGAAGCTGGTTGCACTGGAGCTGAAGGGGCAGTAGCTGGTGCTGAAGATGTTATTCTAGTGTCTGGCACTGGCACAGCAGCTGACCTCTGAGCTCTAGGCACTCTGGAAAAGACATTTGTGGTTGTCTTGCCCTTCCTCTCCTGCATGTCATCCTGCAGTTGCTCCACAACTGACTGAATCTCAGTTACTTTGACATCTAGATCATAGAATTTTTGTTCCATGATTCTCTCCAAGCTCTCCTGATTCTGAGTTAAGGTGGCCAACCCCTTCTCAATCCTCAGAGATGATGCTATCAAGTAACCAAGCTGCTCCTGCTTGTTTTTCAAGAAATACTCAGATGCCTCCTCTTGAGTTGGCATCTTGGCAGCCTTCTCCTTCCTTGCCTTCTCCTTCTTCTCTTGAGCTTGAACTGATGATGGATCATCCTCATTCATGACAACCTCATTGTCTTCAAAGTCTGGATAGAGTGGAAAATGTTCCCTATCCAATAGATATTTGCCAGTTCCCATCTTTGAGTTGATCAATTCCTGAATCTGAGGGGCATATCCACAACTCCTCTTTGATCTACTGCAGTCCTCTTAATGGTTTCAACTATAAGGCTCATGACTTTGAATTTCTGTGGCACATCAAATAAATGCAACATATTGATGGCATGCCCTCTGATCATGTTGTGGTCACCAGACTTGGGCAACAGAGTGTGCCTCAGAATCCAATTGATAGTAGGCAGCCCTGACAACAGAAAATGGACTGATCCAAAGAGAAAGTCTCTAGGGCTTTGTCTGGGATCTCCTTGTACATGTGTGCCATGGTATTGTGTCCCATTTTCTTCTTGGCATATACATCCAGATCATCATCATTTTCCTTTGGGGCATTTATCAGTTTTGCCCATTCTTCAACAGTGGATTGGTACCTTGTACCTTTAGACATCCAAACAATTCTTCTATCTGGGTAAAAATGTGTTGTGGAGTAGAATTGCATGATAAGTTCATCATTCCAGTTTTTGAGCTTTTGCCCAACAAAATCTGCAACTCCACAAGCAACAAAGCTGTCTTGCACTCCAGGATAGTGCTCTTCATTTTCCTTCATGTAGGTCCAGTCGACCCACCTCATATCACAAACAATGGACTTCTTGTCCAATAAGATTGTCTCATAGAAGTCCTGTTGTTCCTTTGTATGGAACCTGTAATCAACAGCAGTTCTTCTCCTTGTGGCATATGGATCTGCCATCCTCCATAGCCTCAATCCTGAGTCTTTTCTGATGTTCATGTCCTCAGCCACAGGATGGGCATCATTGTGATCTGGTATCTTTGGCTTGAGCTTCCTTAGAACCTGTCCTTCATCTTCCTCCTCAGCAACCTCAGGCACTGGGGCCTTGTTCTTCTCAGCAGCTGGAATATTCCTGGTATTCCTCTTTGGTGCAGACTTGGCCTTAGGGGCAGCTTTGGGTGCTTCCTTGGGCTTAGATGTTGCAGCCCCAGATTTAATAGCATCACCCATAAGCTTTGGTGCCTTTGGTGCTGGTTCAGTAAGCTCTTCCTCTTCCATCATGGAAGGTTGCCCAACAACTCTGGCCATGGTCTTCTTGACCCTTTCCTTCCTCTTCTTGCCTTCAGCAGCTGGCTCTTTGGGATTAGGATTTTCAGGCAGTTGAGTTGATGCTCTGGCCTTGGACATAGGTTGTCTTCCGGCAGGCCTCTTAATCTTCATGCCTGGCTTAGTATCTTTTGATGAGCCATATTCCTTCTTGAGCACCACTTTCTTGGAAGTAGCCTCATCTTCTTCAGCTTTGTAGTCCTCATCTTCTGAGTCTGAGGTTCTCTTTCTCCTTTGCCTGGTAGCAACCTTAGGCAGGTTGCTAGGAGTGCTTCTACTTCCTTCATCTGAAGTGCTGGAGGGACTAGTGCCCTCACTCATGCGAATCTGCCCTGCTGACCTGTTCTGACTGTCACTCTGGTCTGACATATTGCAAAAGCTGAATGCTGACCCTGTGAAGAGTTATAGATGAGATGGAGTGGATGAGCATCACAAAATGCAAAGATTTTTCAAAAGAGTGATTCAAAAATTCAGTTTTAGTTTTCCACAGAAAGCATTTCGGATCAACCGATTTTCAAACTCCATTGGCATTGAACTTTCGTTCAAAACCAACACCTTGATTTTTCCGGTGTCTTCCTTGCTTGCGTACAATTTCCTCGAATTGCTTACACCCGGCAAGACTCTTGTAAACACCTTTCACTATAATTCCCTTCAATAAGCTGTTTTCTTGCTCAAGCTAACTTGTCTAACAGAATCATTAGTGGAATTAAGAGAACTACTAGAAGCAACAATATTGGATTTAACATTATTATTGTTACTACTAGAGGAAGTATCTTTCTTGTACTTGTTACCATACTTGACTTGAGGCATGTAAGTAGATAAGAGTAAACGCTTGGCAATGTAAGAAGAACTTTTCTTACGGAGATCATCATTGATTGCCTTTAAGAACTCATGCTCTTGCTCAAGATTGAGCTTTTCAAAGCGTAACTTCTCATGAGCCCTTAAAAGTTCTCGATGATTTTCGAATATAGTTTCATGAGCCAACTTTAGAGTGTTTAGTTCTTTAGTTAGAAGCTCAATTTTCTCCTTATCATTTCCATTCGTTTGATTAGCATGATTAATTGACGTTTCATCATAGTATTCATCACTAGAGTTGTCAACAAGTAAATCATCATCCACATGCAAGTCATCTTCATCACTATTGAAATCAACATACTCAGGATGTGTTACCTTTGGACCTTTGGCCATGAAGCATCTTCCAATTCCTTCATTTGGTGAATCAAATATGTCGTAGGAGTTGGTTGACACAAGTGCTAGACCGGCAACACCTTCATCTTGAGTATATTCGGGGTCGGAGTGATAGCTTCTCTCGGAGTGTTTGTCGGAGTCGGAGCCGAAAATCCATTCACCAACATGAGCTTGATGTCTTCGTTTTGTGTAGCTCCTTGATGACTTGTCCTTCATCTCTGAATCCTTGCTTCTTTGTGAGGGTCTTCATTCATAACGATCATCTCTACTCCTCCTCTCTCTTGGTGGTGATTCTTCTCTTTTGCTTCTTCTTTTTGGAGAATCTTCTCTTCTTTTGTAGGGTGTCGTACACTCATTGGAGTAGTGTCCAGGCCTCCCACAATTGTAGCAATTGCGCTCTTGACTGGAAGATCTTTTGTCATGATAAGACCTTGATTTGGAGCTTCTTTCTTTGCTTCTACTCTTGTAGAATTTGTTGAAGTTCTTCACCATTAAGCTCAATTCTTCATTGAAGGTTTGTTTCTCACTTGATGATGTGGGGGCTTCACTTGAGGCTTTGTAAGCACCACTTGACTTGTTGTGAAGTTCCTCCTTATCCTTGAGTGACATCTCATGAGCAAAAATTCTTCCAATGACTTCCGTTGGCTTGAGATCTTTGTAGTTTGGCATCATTTGGATCAATGTGCACACGGTATCATACTTTCCATCCAATGCTCTTAGGATCTTCTTGATGATGAATCTGTCGGTCATCTCTTCACTCCCTAAGCCGGTAATCTCATTTGTGATAAGTGCAAGCCTAGAGTACATTTCAGCGACACCTTCACCATCCTTCATTTTGAACTTGTCAAGCTGACATTGGAGCACATCCAACTTGGATTCCTTGACGGATTCGGTACCTTCGTGCATATCAATCAAAGTATCCCAAATTTCCTTTGCATTCTCAAGACGGCTGATTTTGTTGAATTCTTTGGGGCACAATCCGTTGAAGATGATATCACAAGCTTGAGCGTTGTATTGCAGCATCTTCAATTCTTCCGCATTCGCTTCACGGTTCGGTTCTCTCCCATCAAAGAATTCACCTTGCAAGCCAATACAAATAATTGCCCAAATGGCGGGGTTATGTCTGAGAATATGCATTTTCATCTTATGCTTCCAACTAGCAAAATTAGTACCATCAAAGTAAGGACCTCTACGGTGATAATTTCCCTCGCTAGACGCCATACTCTCCTAGGTTGTGAAACCAAGGCTATGACCACCAAAAGCTATGGAAATCAAAGCAAATGGAGACCAAAGCACTGATACCACTTGTAGGACCTTGAAGTATGTCTAGAGGGGGGGTGATTAGACTACTTGACCAATTAAAAACTTAACCTTTTCCCAATTTTAGAGTTTGACAGATTTTAGCTATTTTAGGACAAGTCAAGTAATCATCACACAGTTCAAGCAAGCATGCAAAAGAGTATATAGGCAGTGGAAATTAAAGCATGCAACTTGCAAGAAAGTAAAGGGATGGGTTTGGAGGATTCAAACGCAATTGGAGACACGGACGTTTTTGGCGTGGTTTCGATAGGTGGTGCTATCGTACATCCACGTTGATGGAGACTTCAACCCACGAAGGGTAACGGTTGCGCGAGTCCACGGAGGGCTCCACCCACGAAGGGTCCACGAAGAAGCAACCTTGTCTATCCCACCATGGCCGTTGCCCACGAAGGACTTCCCTCACTAGCGGTAGATCTTCACGAAGTAGGCGATCTCCTTGCCCTTACAAACTCCTTGGTTCAACTCCACAATCTTGTCGGAGGCTCCCAAGTGACACCTAGCCAATCTAGGAGACACCACTCTCCAAGAAGTAACAAATGGTTCGTTGATGATGAACTCCTTGCTCTTGTGCTTCAAATGATAGTCTCCACAACACTCAACTCTCTCTCGTAGGATTTGGATCTGGTGGAAAGAGGATTTGAGTGGAAAGCAACTTGGGAAGGCTAGAGATCAAGATTCATATAGTAGGAATGGAATATCTTGGCCTCAACACATGAGTAGGTGGTTCTCTCTCAGAAATGGTAAGTTGGAAGTGTAGGTTTAGTCTGATGGCTCTCTCCACGAATGAAGAGGAGGTGGAGGGGTATATATATAGCCTCCACACAAAATCTAACCGTTACACACAATTTACCAAACTCGGTGGGACCGATTCAACAGACTCGGTTGGACCGATTTAGTAAACCTAGTGGCCATTAGTGATTTTCGGTGGAACTAACATGCAACTCGGTGAGACCGATTTGGTTAGGGTTAGGGCATAAAGTAATCTCGGTAAGACCGATTACACAAACTCGGTAAGACCAATTTTGGTAATAAGCTTTCTAGAGAGTTGGTCAGGTAAACTCAGTGGGACCGATTTGCTCTTTTCGGTGAGACCGAAATGTTACAAAAGGGAAACATAGAGTTTACATTGCAATCTCGATGGGACCGATCGCTCACTTCGGTTAGACCAAAACGTTACGAATGGAAACAGAGAGATTACAATCCCATCTTGGTGAGACCGAGATCCCTATCGGTAGGACCGATTTGCTTAGGGTTTGGGGCAGTGGCTATGACTTTTGGAATCGGTGGCGCCGGATAGGAAGAATCGGTGTGATCGATTTTAGCTTTGGGTTTAGGTCATTTGTGGATGTGGGAAAGTAGTTGAGGGTTTTGGAGCATATCACAAAGCACATGAAGCAAGAGGCTCATTAAGCAACACCTCATCCCTCCTTGATAGTATTGGCTTTTCCTATAGACTCATTGTGATCTTGGATCACTAAAATATAAAATGAAGAGTCTTGGGCCTTTGAGCTTGAGCCAATCCTTTGTCCTTAGTATTTTGAGGGATCCACTTTCATCATCCATGCCATGCCATTCATTGAGCTTTCCTGAAATAATAGTCTTGGAATAGCATTAGCTCAATGAGCTATATGTTGTTATGAATTACCAAAACCACCTAGGGATAGTTGCACTTTCACTCCTCGAGGTTAGAATAGTCATTAGAATCATATTCTGAACAAGAATCTACAGGTGGGGAGCGTATGAGTTTCATTGCATCCAAAATGGCACTCAATGCCTTGGTGCCAATTTTGTAAGTCATTGCAGTGTTCCACAATATTCTTCTGATGCGCGGATTCTGATATTCACTGTAATTACGTATAATATCTAAGAACCATGAAAACATAAATAGTTGTGAGATTATCTTTGTAATGCAAATGATATTCTAATATAGGGGCGCCCCTGTAAACACTTGTGTGCTATCACTGGATTCTGATGAGAGAGCTCATGTGTGCTGTAATATGGTGTGTGCATTTATCTAATCTGGCACAAGTACACAAAAAAATAGGCTCCAGAAGTATGGATAGTTGGCAGATGATAGGTTCATAATATACTGTATAGAGAGTTTATTGCCAAACCATGATAACAAGAACACACGGCAACTAGGCAGATCATAATGTACATAATAGGGGTACACCATAACCACGATATATAAATCAGGAAAGTGGAACTAGCTTGAAAATACGGTGTTGTATTGCCGCTAGTAATTGAAAACCTATCAATCACGTACAGGCCAGCTCGATCAGCTGTTGATTGCAGATGTCCTTGTGCCCCTTCCTGACAAGGAACATACTGTATGTACTAAATACAGAATAAACAAAGAGGAACATGTTCCAGAACAAAAGAGGAAGCATATTCTTGAGGGTTCCTCTTCATTGCATACAATGTTGGTTGCCCACTCATGATGAATCACAGCGCCCAAAGAAATGTAATTCCATGTTGTCTCTCTATATGTGGCAATTTTGAACAAGAGTCATTAGGATCATATTCTGAACAAGAGTCAACAGGTGGGGAGCGTATGAGTTTCATTGCATCCAGAATGGCACTCAATGCCTTGGTGCCAATTTTGTAAGTCATTGCAGTGTTTAGCTTCAAGAGTGGACTGCTGCTAGTGCGACACAAAGCAGCTACACAGACCATAGTGTAGATATAACAGGAAAACCTTAAGCATCAGAGTAAAATCAGCAAAGTGGAACTTGCTGGAATATATGTGCTAGTATTGCCGGTACGGCTAGAAAGGCTTCGGGTACCATCTCTATTCAAGTGAAGGTGCGGTACTGTTAATATCAGTGTAACTTTCAAAGGCGACACAACTCCCCACATTTCCTTGCTATTCTTATAGGATTCAAGTGGGCAGGCAACTACAAATCCTATTCCTATGTTTACAAAATCCTACGAATCAAAGAGTCTCAAAGTGTCCATCACAACCAACCGTATAGACCTCTACACTGCAAATGTCCCTGCTCGTCTTCAGTACAAGGAACATAATGTACTACTATCATACTCCCTTCGTTCCAAAATATAAGTCTTGGTAGAGATTTCCACTATGGATCACATACAGATGTATCCAGATACATTTTAGAGTGTAGATTCACTTATTTTGCTCCATATGTAGTCCATGGTGGAATCTATACAAAGACTTGTATTTAGGAACGAAGAGAGTACATATTAAAGAAGAACGGAAGAGGAACATGGTAAAGAAGAGCAAGCAGATTTTGGATAATAAAATGTTGGTTGCGCAGTGCCCACACATGATGAACCAGAGAGCATTAAGAATGCAACTCCAAGCTGTCTCTCGACCATTTCAGGCAGTTGGATGAAGATCCTACATCTCCTAACCCTTCTTCTTCCTTGTCTGTGATTCTTCCCATACAGAACACTGCACGGGCCGCCGGCCGGACCACCGGCCCCCACCGCCTGTGTTCCTCCTCCACCCCCACCCCCACCCTCGCCCCCACCCCCACCCGCGTTGAGTTTTCTTTGTTCGGCGAGGCCCCACAACCACCCGAGCCTCTTCATTCGCACCGGTGAACTCCAGCGAACTCTGAAAAATCTACTGACCCAATTTTGAAATTTAGTCTACTGTGATTTAACTAGTGTGGAATATAAAAAGGGAAAACCATAAGCATTGGGAGTATAGTGTTGAGCGTGCCATGGCGGATCTGAAGGTGCAAACCGGACAAAGGCAACTTCGCAACCAAGACAATAAATCAGAGTAAAGTAGTGGCAATCTATTTTCTTGCTGCAATAAATAAGTTGAGCAGATACGAAAGAGTACCGCCTCTCGTGCGGCGCCATGTATGCATCTGCTGAGAATTTGACGGTGCTGCGGTAGCGATGGCTGTCGGCAGCGTGGAAGCAGATCTAGGAGGGTAGACGGTGGCGGCAGGGCACGGTGGACGAGATGGTCGTAGGAGTGGCGCCGGCAAGGTGGACGGCGGTGGGGATGAAGCGAGAGGACGGGATGCAAGGATCCCGGTCCGAAGCCGTGAATGAGAGAGGACGATCTCTTGTAATGGACAGCGGCGTCGGGGTATCAGCTCCGGCATGGTGGAGGAGGACGGCGGTGGATGGGGTGGCGGACGTCGGCGGATGGAGGAGGCTGGGATGGAGAGGGCGTTTTGGCACCCACGGAGTACGAATGGGGAAAAGGGAGGTAGAGAGGAAGGGGGAACCATGTATTCAGGGCGCGCTTGTCTCAAATGCGAGGAAATTTACAAACTTAGCCCCCGTTTCAAATTTCCTACATCACAGCAATATTAGTCGGTTGGGGATAGGACGGTAATCTTGCATACACCGAATATTTGCCGACGAGAGTTTGTTTTTGGCGCCCACCGTGTATGAATATGAATCGGGGAGGGAGTTGATTTTGGCCGAGGACACACTGTGTTTTGGCGCCCACCGTGTATGAATCCGGGTGAGAGGCGGTTACGTCACGTTTTGGTGAAATTACAAACCTACCCCTATCAAAACCTGTAGAAATCCAGCAGATATGGGCTTTGCGTGGCAGGGATAGGCAGTAGTAATTTCCATCTCGCAGATTTTGGTTTCGGACGGTTACTGCGACTTTCCCCGCTTAGTTCAAATTTTGCAGAGTGCATGTTTACCGTGCCAACTCAATTCGAATCCAGTTTGTATTGTATTTTTTCGCGCGGGGTCCATTTTCAATTGGAATTAACTTCTTATACATCATTTTTTTATATATACTTTCAAAAGCACAACACCATTTATACATAAATATGGTTTACAAATGGCATGATCTCAGATTCATAAGGTTGTATCCATCAATTTGGGTTTTCAAATATTTGAAACCACTTTATGTTGAAATCCAATGTATGCATTCCACGCTAACTATCTCCAATTAATGTGTGTTTCATGCGGGTTTTTTTTTACTTCTCAAACATGTATAATGTGTTTCACACACGCAACATATAGTGTGATCCCGTTTAAAATTTATTGCAAATAAACCATGCATTGTTTGTAATTAAAGAATCTATGGATCACCAATATTGATAAACTATAGAACATTACACGTGTGCCCAAATTCAAATGAATATGCATGTTTGATACACCAATTTGCGTTATGATATTATCGATGTCATGATCTCCAGTTTAAATATTTGAATCCCCTTTAATCCATATATTTGTCTCATATAGCTATCACTCATGCTTATATAGGACTATCTCTCTGGACCTATACGTGTTCATCGTCTCTCAGGTATCTCTCGTGCTACTTGTATGTCGACAATGATCTTTTATCTTCGTAACACACTGACGGTACTCTCTCCCTCGACCTTCATCACTCTATCTCTCTCTAAGTATATCTCGCTCCCTGCTATGTGTCTCTAACTATGATTCTCCATGTGGAATCTCTTTCTCTCACACAAACACAAAACTTTGTCTCCCGGGGTCTCATTTCTCTCTACTATTCCCATGTGTGCCACTAGCACACCCCTCATACAGAGATGTCATTCGCTCCTTAGATATGAGAACCTACGACTCTTCCTCTTAAATATCTCTTTCTCACACACAAACACAAACTCTGTCTCCCAGGGTCTCATATTTCTCCACTATTCTCTTGTATGTCGCTCACACACACTCTCTCTCCCTAGAGATATCTTGCGTTCCCTCATATGTCTCTCTAGCTATCACTCTTGTTGTGAAATATCTTTCTCTCTTGCAGACACAAAGCTCCGTCTCTCGGGATCTCATTTCTCTCTGATATCTGTTTGTATGTGACTCACATGCACCCTCTCTCTATCTCTCTCACACCCACACACATAACTCAGCCTTCTGATCCACTCGAATCCTATCTCTAACGCACACTAGCTAGCATCTTTATCTTTCTATTTATCTGTTCCTCCATCAACCTTATTTCTCGCCCTCACTCTTGCTTCCTATCACACACACTACATATGTTTCTCTCTGCATGCAGTCAAGTGCCCTCTTTTTATCTTTCTCTCACACACACAAATATAACTTCACCCTCTGAACCACCCGGCAGTCATCTCCAACACTCAAACTAGCGGATGTCCCCCTAGCTACATCTCCATCTCTGTATCTATCTTTAGTTTCTCCGTCAACATTTCTTTCTCGCACGGAGTCTTGCTTCCTATCACCCACACTATATATGTCTCTCCATACATATGCATTTATAGGTTGATCTCTTTCGCACAATCGTTGTGCCTCACTCCCTCTGCTCGCCATAAATGCATGCTCCAGCCCACGCCACTATCTCTTAAAGACAACAACACATGCTCAATTGTCGGGCCTTCTTCCCTGCATTCTCACATGCATGCATATTGTCATACCGATCCGTCTCTCCCATGTCGTTGATCTTATGACTTATGTTTTCTTTATTTTATCTCGATCATGCACGCGCACACACACACACATCCCACGTTGCATGTATACCTCTCACACATGCACGTTCAAGGTCTCTATGTCTCCATACGTAGTTAATTACCCTCAACCCTAACGCCACATCGAATCGTTCTCCTCTTGTGTGCACATAACTTCTGCCTGGATGGGTAAAACACGCACTCACACTTAACAATCTCCTTCTAGCTACCCCCCCCCCCGCTCTCACTCTTCCCTTATATCCCCGAAACCAATAACACCATCCCTTTGTTTAATTCCCGCCTACATGCACCATCGATATATAGTAGTCTTCCTCGGTGTCTCTCGAACAAACACGTTCTCTCGATGTTGACTCCTCTCATGCGCACACACCTTCTCTTCCCTCTCTACGGGCATTTTCTCTCTCGCACCCCATCATTGGTTGCCTCTACCATACACATCACCTCTCTATGATGAAGCCATGCACACTTAAATTACATCCACCACCGAGGACCCCGCGACACACACACACACACACACACAAACACACACACACACGCGCGCGCGCGCGCGCACACGCACACACGCACACCCACCCACCCTCCCCCCACACACACTAAGAATCCATCTCTCTCTCACACAAACAAACACACACACAAACACACACACACACACACACACTCTAAGACTCCATCTCTCTCTCTCTCTCTCACACACACACTCTAAGACTCCATCTCACACACACATGCTCTAGACGGAGCATTTGTTCCTACCACCCTTCATCCAACCTTACCCGTATGATAAACAATCACCTTAATTTACTTGTATAACATGGACAAATTCCACTTTACTTTACTAGTCAGCAAACTTATCATATGTACCCTTATAAAAAACGAGTTGGCGATGATGGTGTGACTGCCATCTTGTAATATAGACCGTCTGATCTATATCTGACGGATAGAAAGCAAACTATGATAATTTTACAAAAGATACACGCACCTCTCTCCACATCCTTATCTCCCACAACCTCATTGCTCAGCAATTAAAAAAGGAAGTCTCTGGAACAATCTAGCATGGTGGCCGCTGCTGAGGGAGTCCTGGATTAGGGGGTCCTCGGACAGCCTGACTATGTACTTGTGCCAGATTGTTGGACTATGAAGATACAAGATCGAAGACTTCGTCCCGTGTCCAGGTGGGACTCTCCTTTGCGTGGAAGGCAATCTTGGAAATTTGGATATGTAGATTTCCTTCTCTGTAACCGACTCTGTGTAACCCTAGCCCCCTCCGGTGTCTATATAAACCGAAGGGTTCAGTCCGTAGGACAACAACAATCATAATCATAGGCTAGCTTCTAGGGTTTAGCCTCTACGATCTCATGGTAGATCAACTCTCGCAATACTTATATCATCAAGATCAATCAAGCAGGAAGTAGGGTATTACCTCCATAGAGAGGACCCGGACCTGGGTAAACATTGTGTCCCCCGCCTCCTGTTACCATTAGCCGTAGATACACAATTCGGGAACCCCTACCCGAGATCCGTCGGTTTTGACACCGACAGCTGCCGCCTGCCAGTGCCGTCCATCCCCATGCCTCCGCCCATTCCGACCACCAGTCACCACCACACTCCACTCCTCCTCACCTTATCTCTCATCTTTCATTTTTTTTATGACATTCTCGAGATACTAGTTTTCCGACAAAATTCTCGAGATATCATTAGTTTTTACACATGAGATTACTCCTGCATGGGTCAATCACAACAGGTGTTTTGTAAAAAAATGCATATTGATGTTCCGTGCAATGCACGAGCATCTTGCTTGTAATTATATAATGCAAATCACGAGCAGGAAGTGACATATTTTTTACACAACCACGTTAACATGGCCACGTAAATCACTAGCTAAAGTAAATACAATTATACTTATATCCCGATGCAAAAGGTTGAGTACATGTACGAAGAGAAGAGTCACACACACACACTCTGTCTCTCAGAATCTCTCTCTCTCACACACACACACACCAGTTACGTGACGCCCACTTAAGCAGACACGTATGTTACAATTTGTGCACCCGCGGGTACATGTGATGCTGCGCATTTATTTAAGCCGGACGGCGAACCCAAACAGTAGCTGCATTCATTCCCCTCCCGCCGCCTCTTCTCTGGTCGCCATCGCCCGGTAGCCATGGCCCGGCTGAAGGTAACAACATACGCCATACTCCCGCCGTAGCGACGCTTTAATATGGAAATTTTAGTGGACGTGCGCGGGCGGTGGAAGAGGAAGGAGAAGGGAAGTGGGCTATGAAGTAACGTTTTTTACCACAATTTCTTAGGAAATTGAGTGCAATAGTTGAGTAGTTTTGCAAACTACCAGTACTACACCTGAAACGGTTCAAAACCTATACTCCCTTGCCAGCGCGCGCTTCCCGCGTGAAACGGTTAGCGTCGCCCTAGAGCGTCAGTGCCGCATTAATGCCCGGCCAGAGCGGAGGCGACCTCTCACTGGCGCTGGCTTTGAAGTGGCGCGACGGTCAAGAGAGCGTCGCTTCCCGATGCACGTGATTGCTCCGCGTCGAGACTGGCTATAGGCCCTGTTTGGATCCATGGGTTAGAGTTAGTTTGAGCTAGTTGGGGCTCAAATAGCCCTAAAGTATCCAAGCATGAGGGTTTAAATTGGAGCAAGTTGCACCGAACCTACCAAAAAAAATATCCCACCCAAGAGGTGCTAACTGGAGATAGTTCTCATTGGGACCACTGAAAAATCACTTTTCTCTCTCCATCAAGTGCATTTATTGTCAATCTAACCCTGTCACCCAAACACCTCTTTGGCTACAGTTAGTTTAGGGTTAGTCATGAGTTAGTCTAACCTCTAGCTAAGTTAGAGTATCAAACAGGAGCAGCATAGGGCATGCAAGTTGCTCAAAGCATACAGTCAAATTCGTACGTGAAAGGATTTTTTTTCTTTTTGAAAACGGAACGTGAAAGGAAAAAAATTTAGAATGCTCTTGGCATGTCGCTAACATGTGATGAGTTAACCGACCTCAATAGACGGCAAAAACGCCAGCCCACCGCACTTTGAGAGAGATGAGGAGGGAGAAGTGATACAGGCTACTGGATTACTAGAGATAGGTGTCGCACGGAAGCCAAGAAATATGGTGATAGTATGGGTTAGCCATGTACTAGTATGATGTAACTACATTGGGCTGCCGTGTTTCGTACTCTTCCAGTCCACTGTGGAGATGATTGGTTGATTTTATATCGCTGAATAATATTAAATATTATGAGTGCAGACGCTCCACCACGAGGTTCCTTGCTCCTTCTCGATCGTCGGGAATCTATGTTGTTCCACTCTATTTTTTTACGTGAGCTTTGTTCATCCTTTTGCCAGCACGCGGGACATCTAGCATCAAGGTGCACGCGTTATGCAAGGATCATTCCATCTATATGAAGAATATGTGGGACTGGAACTACGAGACGGACATGTACCCAGGAGTGGACGTACGAACCTGAGTAATGTAGCACAGTAAGTGAAGTAGAAAGGCATAAATGGTATGAACATGCATGGCATATAGGGTGTGTTTGGTTGCGTTCTCGTCTCAGCATAGTTGTTCCCTCTTCATGCATGCTCAACTCAACAGCCCTCTTCATGCATGCTCTCTTCATGCATGATTCTAGTGTATTCGTGCTAAACTAGTGTGGACTCATGCACCCTCCATACACTCTACCAAACACCCAAAAGTGGGTCGAGAAGGGAACTCTTGGGCGGCATTTGTCTCTTACTACGTACTACCACTAAATGTTGTACGTGCAATGCACGGTGATGTTACGGAGTACGTGCCTAAGTACTCTACTACTACTATATTAGTTGGATGCACATATTAACTTTTATATTTGTTTACGTGTATGCCCCGAGACCTTCCAACTAGACATGCCTTTCTCTCCAGGTCGCACTTTGTATCATTCATACCACTAAGTACTACTACGTCTGGTCTCCGACCCAGAAGTGGAAGAAGTGGAGGCGCTCTACCACGCTGTTTTTTTTTGCGCTAGGCTCTACTACGCTATTCATGTCCCACTCCTTTTGCTAACGTGTGGGACATCCAACACGTGCCGTGTTTGGCACTCTTCATCGTAAGAGTTGAAATGCTAGCATTCATCAGAAATAAAAAAAAGTTATAAATCAGCAGTGATACTATTTTTTTGAGAACCAATCAGCAGTGATATTATACCACGCGGTTTCTTTGCTCCTTGATATCGGAAAGAATACTTCCGTTAGCCAACATGTGGGACGTCGACCATCCTGGTCCACTTGTCATGCACGCAGAACTCCAAGGGAGAGTCACCTCGGTCATCGTGCCGCAGTAACAATGACTAATGAGCCGTCAAATCACAGGCCCACTTCCCACTTTGAAGTTGCTCGGACGAAGGAACCGTCATGACTTTGTTGAATTCTGCTTCTTGAAGAAAACTACTGTACCAGCAGTACTGCTAGCTATAGTAGTTACTCCAAGAGAGGCCTCCTTTCGTTCATAGGATAGGAAATTTATAGGAGTATGAAAATCATAGGAAGTGAGATGACATGCATCTCGATTCCTATAGAGAAAGAGATGCCATTTGATGCATAGGATAGGAATTTTTCCATTTAGTCTAGGCTAATGTACTGGTAATTTGCTCTAAAAACTACAATAGTAACTAGTAGTACTGGTACATGCTCGTACTCAGACACAGACACACACACTAACTACTAGTACTACTACTTCTCACATGCTGGCCAGATGTCGTCGTTATCCTTCCCGGCTTTGTCGGCGACACCCCACCGTCCTTGGATCTCCGCCGACCTCTCCACAGTAGCGCGTGCGTCCTCTTCTTTCTTGCGGCGGTGGGCCTCTCTTTTCTTGAGTGCTTTCTGACTTTTCCGCTCCCTCTGTGCGGCTTTGGCCGCCTCTTGCTCTACCGCCCATTCGGCCTTGGCGTCTTCAAATTCCTCCCACATAGGTGTGAGGTCACGAGCAGCGATGAACTCGGCACGGCGGGATGCCATCGCTTCCCTACCATTTTGTGTGCGGTCGTGGGCGGTGAGGAACTCGGCGCGGCGGGATGCCATTGTTGCCTTACCAGTTAGTGTGCGGCGTGGTGGCATGAACGACGCTTGGTGAGAGCTCTAGGGTGGAGTGGCCGGACAACCATATAGTGCATTTGTTTGTCAAGAGCTCAAGGACAGAAGACGAAGGAAATTTGAATTCCCCTTCAATCCTGGTCATTTATTACCAAGTAAAATGCATTGAAGGACATCGAACTTGTCTTGATAGCTCACTTTGATCATTGTATACGAGATATGATGATTATACGGTCACTGGCTCAGCGTATAGCTCCGTATTTGTCTGGTTGACAAGTCAAATAGTCCGCATGCGCCTCATCAGATCATGTTCTTTATCTATCTACGCGGGCCTACCTGTCAATGGAGAAAGAAATACTGTAAAACCCAAAATTATGTGTATGTGGGGAATCAAACCACGGACTCGTCGATGCAACACACCCTCGTCAGCCAAATGAAAATGAAATACTTCCCGTCAGACAATCACGCTCACGCTATCAAAGCATGCTAATGCATGCAGTTCACCCTCTAAATCAAAGTCCTGCTCATGGCGCAACGCAAACGGCAAGGCCATCACCTACGGGCCCCGGTGGTGCCTGACATTACTGTTTAGACATTTGATGGAGGCCTACGCGAACGCCAAGCATGTATTCACCTGGCTCAACACCAATGGTCATACTCGGAGCGCCTTGCTCATGTATATCGTCCATCACAACGACAATCTATAAAACAGCCTAGCTAGAGAGGGTCTACGGTACGGAGTATGTACTATCGGGAGCGGCCAATCTTAGTGCCACTGCACATGAGTGTGTGTCTGATCGATTTGTCCATTATTTGTAAGTTATGCATGGTTGTGTGGTGTCTAATGGTGGTCGTCGAAGGCTAGCTAGCGACAAGAGCGCTTGTCAATACGTGCCGCATATGCTTCAAAGGCTCGTCATCCATGAGTTCACACTTTACCACCACGCCAGCGTATCAACGCCCTGGCCTACCGAAACCCCTTCCATCGCTAGCGCTCGCTTCCCGCCTGAAACAGTCACCGTCTCTCCAGAACGTCAATGCCGCATTCACCGGACTTAAATGCAGGTGCAATTGGTGTGTCACTGACATGCGGGCCAGATGCCCGTTGGGCCCACATGTCAGTAACCCAAAGCATCTGTAGTTAAGTCACTGAAGCAGCGTTCACATTCACGCCCGACGAACCTACTCCGGCACCAGTTGTCCATCCCTCTGCCGTGGCTCATTGCCATTCCTCCGCTATATTAACTTGAGCCCCAGCTCCCAACCATAGCCAAAGACCCACACTTATTCTCCTCCGGTCCCTTCCTTCTGTCGGCACCACTCCAACCATGGCCTCCTGGCGCTCCGAAGCTCTCTTGGACGTACTGTCGCAGGAGCAGACGAGGCACATCGGTGGCTCCGCTCCGGGCGCGCTCCAAAGCTCTCTTCGACGTACTATAGCAGGATCAAATGAAGGAGATCGCCGACACCCCCCCCCCCCCGGCCGCCCTTCGCCGCCACGACCATGAAGCTAGCGCGCGTGTGCGGGCACAACCGGTAGCGAGAAAGAGTAGTACACGGTAGGTCGCCGCTGCTCTGGTCCCAGGAAGGCCACAGCTACTCCACTCAGTCGATGCCAAGCTTGGTGGGGTAAACATCAACGGCCTATTAGCCGCTTGACGGTGACGTGGAGGCGGAAATCTTCAGAACCTTGTGCTCCGGAGGAGGAGGTTATCGAGGCGGGTAAGGAGGAGGCAAAGGCAATGGACGGCTTTCTCGGGTTCATGGCCGGACTTGGTGGTCGGGCGCCGACGATCGTTTAGATTAGGTTTACAATAGGTTTTAGTACGGTTTGTGCAAAATATGTAATGAATTTCGTCCATTTTGTAGGAAAAGTTTTCGAAATGTAATAAATTTCACCCGGTTAATTTGAAATTTTCTTTGTTTGCATGAATTTTGTCCGGTTAGTCCATATAGTTGTCGAAAGGTATGCGGGCAGCATCGGATGGCATCCATTAGTGTCCTTGGACAGATGCCGATGTAAATTTGTGGGCCAGCGCTGGAGATGCCCTAACTATCATGCTACAATCGCTAACAGTGCTCCATTATTTGGCAGGGAACAGTTATGCCTCGATCAAAATCAGATCTGTAGTGTTTCGCACTCCTCCCGCGTAAGAGTGTACACTCTTGCTTACATAAAAATGGAGGAAGTGGAGGGAACTGTAGCACGTCATATCACTCAAACTAGCCCGCCTAATGAGCGGGAAAGCACTGCCCTCATCATTTTTTTCTGGATTTCTATCGATCAATCATGCGAAAATGTTACGCTTCGGAAGTTCTAAAGGAAAAGGCGGCACACTTACGACTAGTACACGTCGCACCCCCGATAGTCTGGCTCGCACGCCGCTCACCAGAGGGGACACGCATTGTCTTGCAATTTCATTGACATGTGGGACTGTAATTGAATAAACCGTCGATAGCCGAAATCTAATTGCTCGGCGAGCGTCGGCTGAGAAGAGAGAAATAGGGGAGGGAGAAGAGATCGCCCGCCCGCCGTGCACGGACTCCAAGGAATATATGGTGATAATGTGAGGTGGGCCATGCTGGAGTCCGGACCTCTTCCCAAGCCCGCTCTGACCGCCCTGGACCCTTAAGACGCCAGCTGCCCGCCGCATGCATGCATAGCAAGTACTAAAAAACTGGGCTATAAGCCCGCTTATGTGGAGGAGAGAGAGGCATTGACAAAGTCAAGGAGTGGGCTCTGCAAGAGCCCGTCTCTACACGTGCTCCTAGGTATAAAAAAATAATTCTAAAAAAAGCATAAACAACAGTTGTGTCTAAAAAAAGAAAGGTAAAAAACATTTGAGAGGAAATAGATAGAGAGAAAGTGAGAAAAAGTTGTAACCTTATAGTCAACAGTATGGTAGCATTACATGAGGAAGGAGGGAGTGGTGCACATGCCAAGTTCACTGGGCTGCCGTGTTTCACACTCCTCCATCGTAACAGTGGAGACAATAGCTTTCATCAAAAATAAACAATGAATACTCGTTTCTCGTCCTCTATATTGGAAAGAATACTTTCATTCGCCGACATGTGGGACATCGATCATCCTGGTCCACCTGCCATGCGCAAAATTATCCTGGTCTACCCCGGTCATATCGCAGGCCCAACCTTTCCCACTGTAAGTTGTTCGGACGAAGGAACCATCATGACTTCATTGAATTCCGCTTCTCAAGAAAACTTACTGAACCCGCAATACTGCTACCACACGTGAAGACTGGACGGCACTGTATCACGTCATATCACTGAAACCCACTAGGCCAAACTAGCCCGCCTAGGTCGGGAGTACATCTCTGCACTTCTATGATTTTGTGTTGTACGTCTCTTCACTTTTGCTACGATTTTCCTACCCTATGAACCAAATGAGGCCAGAATGTATCCGTGTCGACTATTGTCTGATCGATCGCTAAGCCTACAATTTTAGGAGCTAGGGCTATTGGTCGATCGACAATGGATAAGTATAAGCGTACCACGAGCTCATCAGCCCCAACGTATCTCTTCGGTGAGTGTTTTGCAAGTACTATAGCTCGCAGAGTAGCTAGCCTACTAACACCAAGAATCATCAAACAAGCCCTGTTGATATGATAAACAGTTCAAACTTACATCTAAGCATGCCATATATTACATCAAAAGCTGGTGAGGATACATCTGCTTCCATAACTCGCAGAGGGTTCGCATGATTCACTATCAAACAAAAGTAGCAAGTACCGCCCACACAAGACAGTGCACCAGCCCTAAGATGGTTTGATAACATACATCGTTCTGGTAATTAAACACAGGGCAATGCAAACTACCCTGAAGGATTAGCGCGACCAACTATTTCTTGTCATCGATCTCTCAGGCAATGACCATAGCACGGACAGCGGCATGGGAATCGATCTCTGGGGTGATGTCCACAGGACTGACCGCGACATCGGAATCGATCTCTGGGGCGATGTCCACAGGATGGACAGCGGTATGGAAATCGATCTCCGGGGCGATGCCAACAGGACGGACCGCGACATCAAAAACTATCTCTGGGGCATTGTCCACAGGACGGGCCGCGACATCGAAATCATCAAGGACGTCCACCGGCACCTGCACAACCCTATATATTAGCAAGCACATTGCAAATAATCAAAAACCACAACTATGTTAATAAGCCATTATTTTTTACCTTGTGCAGCTCACCAGGGGATCACATCCCTCCAGGGGCCATCTCCTCGTCCTCGATGGGGGCCATCACCTTGCCAGGGGAATACTGCTTCTCAACGGCGACTATCTCCTAAAACTCGGCCTTGAGCCTCGCATAGGTGACCATCAGAGTTTCGAGGGTAGGCACGATGGGGCCCTTGCTGTTCTTCCAACTTTCTTTGAGGAATTCGGCCGCCAATGTTGTCAACTCTTGCCAGTGCTTGTTTCTTGGAGTTCTTCGTCTCCATGGGTTGGTCCGCCAACATGGTTAACTAGTTGGTCGGTGCTTGTTTCCTAGAGATCGTTGTCTCTAGTGGGTTGTCCGCCGGCAACTCTTTGCCTAGTGCTCCAGGATCCATCAATGAACTGACAAACAAAAAGCAATCGAAAGGAAACCATGATGTCTACTACGCAACCTTCTCCTTGTAGACGTAGTTGGGCCTCCAAGTGCAGAGGTTTGTAGGACAGTAGCAAATTTCCCTCAAGTGGATGACCTAAGGTTTATCAATCCGTGGGAGGCGTAGGATTAAGATGGTCTCTCTCAAACAACCCTACAACCAAATAACAAAGAGTCTCTTGTGTCCCCAACACACCCAATACAATGGTAAATTGTATAGGTGCACTAGTTTGGTGAAGAGATGGTGATACAAGTGCAATATGGATGGTAGATATAGGTTTTTGTAATCTGAAAGTACAAAAACAGCAAGGTAACTAATGATAAAAGTGAGCGTAAATGGTATTGCAATGGTAGGAAACAAGGCTTAAGGTTCATACTTTCACTAGTGCAAGTTCTCTCAACAATAATAACATAATTGGATCATATAACTATCCCTCAACATGCAACAAAGAGTCACTCCAAAGCCACTAATAGGGGAGAACAAATGAAGAGATTATGGTAGGGTACGAAACCACCTCAAAGTTATCCTTTCTGTTCTATCTATTCAAGAGTCCATAGTAAAATAACACAAAGCTATTCTTTCCGTTCAATATATCATAGAGTTCATACTAGAATAACACCTTAAGACACAAATCAACCAAAACCCTAATGTCACCTAGATACTCCGTTTGTCACCTCAAGTATCCGTGAGCATGATTATACGATATGCATCACACAATCTCAGATTCATCTATTCAACCAACACAAAGTACTTCAAAGAGTGCCCCAAAGTTTCTACCGGAGAGTCAATACGAAAACGTGTGCCAACCCCTATGCATAGGTTCATGGGCGGAACCCGCAAGTTGATCACCAAAACATACATCAACTAGATCACATGATATCCCATTGTCACCACAGATAAGCACGGCAAGACATACATCAGGTGTTCTCAAATCCTTAAAGACTCAATCCGACAAGATAACTTCAAAGGGAAAACTCAATCCATTACAAGAGAGTAGAGGGGGAGAAACATCATAAGATCCAACTATAATAGCAAAGCTCGTGATACATCAAGATTGTGCCATAGAGAGAACACGAGAGAGAGAGAGAGATCAAACACATAGCTACTGGTACATACCCTCAGCCCCGAGGGTGAACTACTCCCTCCTCGTCATGGAGAGCGCCGAGATGATGAAGATGGCCACTAGTGAGGGATCCCCCCTCTGGCAGGGTGCCGAAACGGGCTCCCGAGAGGTTTTTGGTGGCTACAGAGGCTTGCAGCGGCGGAACTCCCGATCTATTGTTCGCTTCGATGTTTTTAGGGTATATGGGAATATATAGGCGAAATAAGTCGGTCGGGGAGCCTCGAGGGGCCCACGAGACAGGGGGCGCGCCCAGTAGGGGGGCGTGCCCCCCACCCTCGTGGCTACCTTGAAGCTTCCTTGACATCAACTCCAAGTCTCCTGGATTGCTTCCTTTCCAAAAATAACGCTCCCGAAGGTTCCATTCCGTTTGGACTCCGTTTGATATTCCTTTTCTTCGAAACACTGAAATAGGCAAGAAAACAACAATATGGGCTGGGCCTCCGATTAATATGTTAGTCCCAAATTAATATAAAAGTGTATAATAAAGCCCATAAACATTCAAAACAAATAATAAAATAGCATGAATGCTTCATAAATTATAGATACGTTGGAGACGTATCAGCATCCCCAAGCTTAATTCCTGCTCGTCCTCGAGTAGGTAAATGATAAAAGAAAGAATTTATGAAGTGTGAACGCTAGCAGGTGCACAAGTTTGATCAATGATAATTTCAATCACCTTTTCTAGCATAATTATATGTCATAACAGTAGTTCATCTCATAAAACTTCTGAAGATCAAGTAACAAGCTATTCACATGTTAAAGCATAGACCATAAACTTTCTTGAAAACTAGCAAACTTCATTCTCAGTCATCAAACAATTACAATTCATCTTATTTTTAGGAAGGGTCTATGTTAGAGCTTTGATTTAGCAAACTCCACATACTCAACTATCATATAGTCTTCTACAATTGCTAACACTCACACAATACTTATGGTTATGGAGTTTTAATTGGACACTGAGAAAGATAGGGGCTTATAGTGTTGCCTCCCAATGTATTCACCTTTGGGTGATGTCAACAATAATAGTTCATGCTAACTTACATCCAATTGGATATATATATATATATATATATATATATATATATATATATATATATATATATATATTAGGATCTTTCCAACACAAGGTGCTTGCCAAAGGATAAAATAAAAAAGGGAAAGGTGAAGATCACCTTAACTCTTGCATAAAGTAAAAGATAGGACCTTCGCAGAGGGAAGCAGGGATTTGCAGAGGTGCCCGAGCTCGATTTCGAAATAGAGATAAATAATTTTGAGAGGTATGATCTCATTGTCAACATAACAACCAAGAGTTCCCGATATCTTCCATACTACATACATTATAGGCGGTTCCCAAACAGAATGGTAAAGTTTTTACTCCCCCTCCACCAACAATCACACTCCACGTCCATCCGAAACAACGGGGTACCGTCCATACCAACAACAGTCCTGGGGGAGTTTTGTTTTAATTATTTTGTTTTGCATTGATCTTTTTGATCATGGGACTGGGCATCCCGGTTACCGGCCATTTTTCTCGTGAATGATGAGCGGAGTCCACTCATCTTGAGAATAACCCACCTGGCATGGAAGATACTGACAGCCCCTAGTCGCTACATGAGCGATCCGGGCATACAAAACAGATTATTGTTTGAAGGTTTAGAGTTTGGCACATGCAAATTTACTTGGAACGGCAGGTAAATACCGCATATAGGTAGGTATGGTGGACACTCATGGCAAAAACTGGGTTTAAGGATATTTGGAAGCGCAAGTAGTATCTCTACTTGGTGCAAGGAATTTTGGCTAGCATGAGGGGAAAGGCAAGCTCAACATGTTTGAATGATCCATGACAATATACTTTAACTGAGATGCGAGAAAACATAACCCATTACGTCGTCTTCCTTGTCCAACATCAACTCTTTAGCATGTCACTTAATGAGTGCTCACAATTATAAAAGATGTCGAAGATATTATATTTATATGTGAAATCTCTCTTCCTTCAATATTCTTTCATGAATTGTTCAAATGACCAATACAATGCTTGCTAACCTTCAATAAATTTACAACCTCTACTTCTTAGATGTGAAGTCATTACTCCCCATGGGATAAGCATATGAAACATATATAATTTCAGATTTATGACATTCAACTCATTCAACCATTTACTCATAGGATAGAAGTGAAGCACACGAGTAAATGACAAACTACTCCAAAAAGATATAAGTGAAGATCAATGAGTAGCTAAATAATTATGTACCTATGTGAAGACTCTCTCTCATTTAAGAATTTCAGATCTTAGTATTTTATTCAAACAGCAAGCAAAGCAAAATAAAATGACATTGCAAGGATAGCACAACTAATGTGAAGAAGCAAAAACTTAGGTTCAACCGATACTAACCGATAGTTGTTGAAGAAGAAAGGTGGGATGCCTAACGGGGCATCCCCAAGCTTAGATGCTTGAGACTTCTTGAAATATTATCTTGGGGTGCCTTGGGCATGCCCAAGATTGAACTTTTGTGTCTCCTTAATTCCTGTCATATCATGGTTTCTCTTTTTATCAAAAGCTTCATCCACACCAAACTCAACAAGAACTCGTGAGATAGGTTAGTATAAACCAACGCAAAACCTTATCATTTTCTACTGTAACAAATCACTAAAATTATTATTCAACATTGCATACTAAATGCCTCTGCATATTTAACACTCCTATCCTCAAATAGAATCATTAAACAAACAAACATATGCAAACAATGCAACCATAACAGCAATCTGCCAAAACAGTATAATCTGTAAAGAATGCAAGATTCATCATATTTCCCTAACACCAAAAATTATGAGAAAAATACTACGTTGTAGAAGATTTATCAGAGCTCAATATGCAAAAGGTTTCAACATTATACCATTCTCTGAGTTTTCTAGCGAATTTTTTCAACAGTGGTGAACTTTCTGTTTTCAAACAGCAACATGTATACTAGCAAAATAAGCATGGTAAAGGCTATCCTTGACATTTTTATTGAAAATAAAGATGCAAAACATTATTCTAAATAACAGAAAGCAAATACTAACAAGAGAAAATGACACTCCAAGCGAAACACATATCATGTGGTGAATAAAAATATAGCTCCAAGTAAAGTTACCGATGAACGAAGACGAAAGAGGGGATGCCATCCGGGGCATCCCCAAGCTTAGGCTCTTGGTTGTCCTTGAATATTACCTTGGGGTGCCTTGGGCATCCCCAAGCTTAGGCTCTTGCCACTCCTTATTCCATAGTCCATCCAATCTTTACCCAAAACTTGAAAACTTCACAACACAAAACTCAACAGAAAACTCGTAAGCTCCGTTAGTATAAGAAAATAAACCACCACTTAGGTACTGTTGTGTACTCATTCAAAATTCATATTGGTGTAATATCTACAGTATTACAACTTCTTTATGGTTCATACCCTCCGATACTACTCATAGATTCATCAAAATAAGCAAACAACACATAGAAAACAGAATCTGTCAAAAACAGAACAGTCTGTAGTAATCTGTATCAAACGTATACTTCTGGAACTCCAAAAACCCTACCAAATTAGGATGTCCTAATAAATTTGTGTAAAAATCCAGAGCAAAAAGAATCAGATCAGAAGCACGTTTCTGTGAATTATCAAAACTAATTTACTGGATGCAAAAGTTTCTGATTTTTAGCAGAATCAACACAAGTATCACCTTAAGCTATCCTAAAGGTCTTACTTGGCACTTTATTGAAACAAAAACTATAAAACATGATTACTACAGTAGCATAATCATGTGGACACACAAAAACAGTAAGGGTAAATATTGGGTTGTCTCCCAACAAGCACTTTTCTTTAATGCCTTTCTAGCTAGGCATGACGATGGCAATGATGCTCACATAAAAGATAAGAATTGAAACATAATGGGAGCATCATGAAGCATATGACTAGCACATTTAAACCTAACCCACTTCCTATGCATAGGAATTTTGTGAGCAAACAACTTATGTGAACAATAAACAACAAGCATAGGAAGGTAAAACGAGCAAAGCTTCAAGATTTTCAACACATAGTGAGGAAACTTGACATTATTGCAATTCCTACAAGCATATGTTCCTCCCTCATAATAATTTTCAGTAGCATCATGAACGAATTCAACAATATAACCAGCACCTAAAGCATTCTTTTCATGATCTACTTGCATAGAAAATTTACTACTCTCCACATAAGCAAATTTCTTCTCATGAATAGTAGTGGGAGCAAACTCAACAAAATAATTATCATGTGAGGCATAATCCAATTGAAAACTAAAATCATGATGACAAGTTTCATAGTTATCATTATTCTTAATAGCATACAAGTCATCAAAATAATCATCATAGATAGCAACTTTGTTCTCATAATCAATTGCAGCCTCTTCCGAAATAGTGGATTCATCACTAAATAAAGTCATGACCTCTCCAAATCCACTTTCATAATTATCACAATAATATTCAACATCCTCCAAAATAGTGGGATCATTACTTCCTAAAGTTGACACTCTTCCAAACCCACTTTCATCAATATAATCATCATAAATAGGAGGCATGATATCATCAAAATAAATTTGCTCATCAAAACTTGGGGGACAAAAAATATCATCTTCATGAAACATAGCATCCCCAAGCTTGTGGCTTGCATATCATTAGAATCATGGATATTCAAGGAATTCATACTAACAACATTAAAATCACGCTCAAGGTACACACCCTCAGCCCCGAGGGTGAACTACTCCCTCCTTGTCATGGAGAGCGCCGGGATGATGAAGATGGCCACCGGTGATGGATTCCCCCTCTGACAGGGTGCCGGAACGGGCTCCCGAGAGGTTTTTGGTGGCTACAGAGGCTTGCGGCGGCGGAACTCCCGATCATCATTATTAATAGCATACAAGTCATCACAATAATCATCATAGATAGTGTCGTGGAATTAACACGTCAGATGTCCTCATGAAAGGACTTAGTCGTGGAGCCATCGCAACGGGTTAGCTTGAAGGGGTTAAACCGAACAAGGGAGACGGGAGTTTATACTAGTTTGGCCCCTTCGATGAAGGTAAAAGCCTATGTCTAGTTGTGATGGGATTGATTGGGTTTCGATGACCAGGGAGCGAAATACGCTTGCCTGAGTCTCGATTTGTTGTCTGTTGTCCCCTGAACCGCCGTCGGGTCGTCCCTTTATATACACAGGTTGACGCCCGGCCGGTCTACAGAGCCCCGAGGCCGACTCATACAAAGTGTCCGGCTTGGTCTCTCCTTTCCTAACTTATATTACAAGTTTACATAGTCATGGCGGTTTACCACTACGGGCCCTAATCCGCCTTTGGGCTGTGGGCTTCTAAGACTCATTAGTAAAACGCCATCTTCTCGATCTTCATGGGCTTCAGCATAGTCGAGGGTGAACCGGGCCCTCCTGGCCGGTTTACACTCAGTAGCTATATCCTCAACATTAGTCCCCAGATTGATTTGAATTTGTTCATGTCAATCTTCAATACTTCAAAGATATCTTGTAGGCGTCCTCTCGTATTCTCGTAAACCGCCATATCGTCTTCTCCTATAAATTTTGTAAACCACCGTGTCGTCATCTTCTGAACACAGCAACGGTCCATGATGACATCATCCCTGTATAAAAAGATTAAAAAGGTTCCCTTCACTTAATGGTTATCCCGAAAATCGAGGTGACAGGCGCACGCATTCTGCCATTTCAGGCTCCTTGATTCTCGCGCCTGCCATTTTACTCTTTCCTCTATAAATAAGGCCCGAGGGTCCGTCTCTCTTTTCCCCTTTTGTGCCTTCTTCTTCCTCACGACGCCCAAGCTCTGAAGCTCTGCCGCCGTCCGTGATCCTTGAGAACTGCATCAACAAGGGCAGCTGCATCAACCTGAATCGGACCAGAAACTCGTCGCACCCCTCTGCAGCAAACCTGCAGTGGTAAGTTTACTTTTTCCTTTATCTTTAGATCTGCGTTTAGGGTTTGCGAGCTCCTCTATACAGTTCTTCATTCTTCTTCTTCGTCCTTCCTTCTGCCGCGTTAGTTTTGATCCAATAGTAGTGTAGATCTCATGCAGTAGTTACTCTGCATCCGTTTTTAATGCTAGCAGATCGTTCTTTTACTTCTGTAGAGTACACGACCTTCCCTGTTCTTCTTAGCGCCTTTAGAGACTTCAGAAAAAATGCTTTACAGATGTGCGGTAGATCCAAATAAATTTGATCATTGTGTGAAACCTGTTTCTGTCAACACTTAGCAGAAATTTTGAATCCTGGCCCTTCTGCCTATGGGCGGTCTAACCTTTTGATAGACAATCCTCCATATATCATTAGCCCTCTCTTAAACCGCCAACTGAACCTTGCATAGTATTTTCCCCCGGTTTAACACTGGATTGTACACCTTAAACCGTAAATTGTAAACCGGCACTTGTTTTTTCCTTTCAGTCCCCCCTTCCGTAATGATGAAACAATTTGCTGCTTGCAATTGGGTTCCATCCCGGATTACGGAAACACAAATCAACGGTTATGTTATCACTGGTGCTTTAGCCTCAAAAAGAGTTCTCCACTGGCGAGTTCCGGAATCGGAATGTCCACCTGAACCTCAAGAAGGAGAGGTGATTGTTTTTATGCAACACTTAGACCGGGGATTCAGTCCGCCCGGATCAAAAAATTTCCGGGATGTCCTCGCAAACTTCCAACTCCATCCGCAAGATATTGGTCCAAACTCTATGTCCAATATATGCAACTTTCAAGTTTTCTGCGAAGTTTATCTTCAAGAAGAGCCAACCGTGGAGCTATTCTGGGATTTCTTTCACCTGAACCGCTGCACCGAATTCTCAGATGGTCCCAACACAGAGCTTGGCGGCGTTTCAATTCAAAAAAGGAAAGAAGTCGACTTTCCTCATGCAAAACATCATAGCCATCCTAAAGATTGGAATCAGACCTGGTTTTACTGTCGGAACACTGTTCCTGATGGAGAAAATCCATTGCCGGGTTATCGCCCTCACCGGCTTAGCAGTGGCCACCCATTACCTTCACGCTTGACCGCCGCAGAACGGAAGAATTTTGCACCTCAACTCGCCAGGCTCCGGGCCCTGATGGCCAATGGTTTAACTGGCATTGATCTTGTCCGCTGCTGGGTTTCTTGGGGCATTTTACCTTTAAGCCTCCGCCCCGGATTGATGCATGAATATACTGGTGATGTCAAAGACCCTCAACGATTTCATGAAATAGCAATGACCAATCTTGAAGTTACTGAGTCGGTGAAGAAAATGCTTGATGAACCGATGTCTGCATGCAGCCAAACCGGGTTGGCTCCATTTTGCGTCTCCAATAAACCGCCAGCGGTAAAGTTCATCTAAATACTTTAATGATTTGCTTCCGTATTGATTGTATACTAACCTTGTCTTAATTTCAGGCTAACAACTCCTTTTGGAAACGGACTAAACCGGCCCGGGCTCCTCGTGCAAAGACCAAGGCCACCAAGAAAGCTGGCAAGAAGAAAACCACCGAGTCTTCTGATCCGCCAGAAGATGAAGAATCAGACGCTGAGGTAGAACTTGACTCACTTGGTTCCTTTTTCGTTCATCTTATTGACAATGACTATTCCCAGGATGATGCTGAGGCCAGCCGTGTAGAACATGTTGAGGTAATCCTTCTTTCTTTCGATTCAGATCTTGTACCGGTTCAAAGAATTCGCCGCACAGTCTGGAAAGTAAAACAATCTCACCCCCTTGCTCATTTGGATCCAAAATTTTCTCTGAAGACACAGCAAGCTGAAGAACGTCGCACAACCCGGCATAGCGGTCAACAAATCACGTCGTCCGGTTTACCTGATACGCCAACCCGGAAACGTCGTCCAGAGGTGACTTGTTCTCCTGAAAAACATTATCCTTTGAAAGGTTTCTTCCGATGCCCTCTCAATCCGTCTGACCCGAATTACCAGGCTTCTTCCAACTCGTCTGGCGGTTCTTCAACCACTCAGCTGCCTCCTCTCAAAGTCGTCGCTGGGTAAGTATATTACTCCTTAATTTGTTTGTTTCATTTGTCGTTTTACCATAGTCTAACCTTTGATGTTGTAGTGCCAAGGCTTGACTAAGTAAGAAAAGCCAAGACCAGCGACCTTACTGTTGATGCTAATCCAAAGAAGACTCCAGAGCCTCATGGCGAAGACCCTGAAGTTGCCATAGACAGCTCTGCTGGGCAAAACCAAGATGCTGATGCTAACCCGCCAGAGGTTGAACCGAATGTAGAGGTTGATACTTCACATCCTCCTGCTCCTCCAAGTCCAACAGTGGAACAGCGGGGCTCAACTACTGATCTGCCAAGCCCGGTTAACAAACCGCCAAGCCCTGCTACCAAGGCGCCAAGCCCTGTTATGAATGTCAATTCATCCAGTCCGGCCAAAGATGACGACGTTGTTGTTACTGGCACTGGATATACCGCCCCTGGTAATCCGGTTGCTCTATCAAAGCACACTGCCAAGGATGAATTTGTTGCTATGAGCAAGGGGAAGGGGAAGACTGATTTGTCAGCTTATGTCGATCTCTCTGCTCAAGACCTTCACTCCAGCTTCTTGAACCGGCTTTTCACAAGTCGTGATTGTGAAGCCGGTTTAGTAAATCTGATGAAGGAGCGCTATGAGGTAAACAGTTTTTCTCTTTGCTCTGTACTTTCCTTGCATTGTAGCCCCCAAGGGCCGGTTTGTCTTTTAGAAAGGCAAACCGGGACTTTGTATATTTCATACTGTACTTTACGAAATTTCCTTGTGTATTTATGATCAAACACACATTAGCCCCCAAGTGCTATGATTAAAACTTGTATTAATCCTTGGGACTTCCATAATCAGAAGAAAAATGATCCGCATTAGCCCCCAAGTGCCAAGTGTATAACTGGTTATATGCTTGGGACTTTAATAAAGATATTGACATGCTCTCTTACTGTTGCAGAGTGAGATAAACCAACAAGTCTCGCAAATTGCTGACCTTCAAGAAAATCTGAAATCCCAACAAACAGAAACCACCAAGGCCAAGGATGAGTTCAAAACCGCCTTAACCACCATGGAACAGCTCAAAGAATGGTTCAAGTCTTAGCAGGCCAACTGGGATACCGAAAAGGCTGGATTGCTGAAGCGGGCGAAAAATGCTGAGTCAGCTCTTAAACCAGTGACGGAAGAGCTTACTGGATTAAAGCGCCAAATCAATGTCGTGACCTCTGCAATATTGGTAAGCATTGTTTACCAACGCTTTATGAATACTCCGCTTTTAAATTTTTTCCGGTTTAACATGAACTTCTTGAATCGCTGTAGGTAGTCGCATTGCTCATCTGGGTTCTTATGTGCGGAAGAAACTCAAGGCCGCGTATACGCTGATTGAACAGCTGTATACCAGCGTCCAACGGGTTATCTGCGCCACTTCTTATGACAATGCGGCTCCAACACTGATCAAAGACACGCTGGACCGGCTATCTATGACACCAGCGCAGATAGAAGAATTGAAGTGATCCGCTGCCCGGGCTGGCACTTTACTAGCACTGACTCAAGCCAAGGCATGGATAGCTGATCTTGATCCGGCTGATATAGCCAAGGGCTTCCCCAGTGCACAGGAAAACGGCGAAGTATTTGACAACGACGCCCTCAAATGGGTAACAAGGGAGATGCGTCCTCTGGCGAGTCAGTTGGCAGAAGAGGCTAACCTGACGATTCACCGGTCCTTCTATGACGCAAACAATAAACGAGTTGAAGCTGTCATTCCTGAAGTGCAGAACCTTATTCCACCAATTTGTAAGCACACTTACGCCTCTGACATTGATCCGGCTGAGCTCATAAGTGAAGAGGTTGTCTTTCAGGCTTTAACCCGGATTGACTGGACCACCAATGACTTCCAGCCATTGGGTGGGGAGGAGGAGGATGAACCGACACAGATGACCCATCTACTTCACATCAACCCGGCGATGAAGCTTAATCCGTCAATTCGGTTGATATGTTAGAAACTGTCCGTTGTGAAACAATTCCATATTTTGGGCCTCCGTGCCTTGTAATAGGGTAGCAAAAACTATTTTGATCTGCTGCCATCGTGCAGGAAGAGATACTTTATGTGATCCGCCATGTCAATGTTAATGTTGGTTCAGGTATCATAATATGCAACTCCTGTGTGTGCATAAAAAAGAAAAGGGTCCAGGCGGTTTACCGCCGCACGGGTCATAATGCCCAAGAAAGGCCTGATTGAGAATCAAACCATAAAAATATGAAACGATTCATACCTGTGATGTAATATCCCTGTTGAATTGGTTGATCAACTTTGATTGTGATAAGGGTGAAAACCCAAATCTGAAATTCTTGTGTAACTCCATCATGTACTGATGTCGTATAATAAATCATACCGGGTGATGATGCACACCAGGTGACCAAAGCCAGGCCGGGTTAACAAACTCCGGTTTAATTCATGGATCTGTCAACGTGTAGTTGCAAATCAAGCCAGTTTAAAGAATACCAGGCTAATAAGATGACTGACCAAGCTAAGAAAATCGGTTTAACATAAAGTTTAACAAAACGCAAATAAAACCGTGTAGTCGAGGCTTTTTTAGGGCTGCCAGGCCCAAATTCGAGGCTTTTTGTGGGCTGCCAGGCCGCTGAGTTGAACCATTTAACAAAGCCTTTTAAGATGGACCTCCAACTAACCAATCACCGTTTTAACTTTGACAAGTGCAGGGTCTCAATGAGAGTAACTGTCAAACGTTCGGAGGGCCGTGCCAGGATGACCTGGATAGGAGTGTCTTACTTGATGAAGGCAGGTTAACCCGGGGTTTTAGGTAAATATACCAGGCTTCCAAGCCGTGGGTCGATACCCAGCTACAAGGGTCCATTCAAACTCCTTGGTATTTGACACAAGGAGCCCCCAAGTAACGTGATGAGCTGTGCTCATTGGGTGCCTATGTTTGAGTTGTGCATAGCATCCAGACTCTCTTTGGCCCCTTGGGTGTGAAGCTCCCAAGCTTTGTGATGTGATAGCCGGTTTAACAGGTAGTACTCCGCTTTGTTAGCTAAAGCCCCCATGTAACTCAAAGGATATTTTGAGAAAAAACAGTAGAAGCCCCGCTTAGAGCAAGGATGCTGATTTATTTATTGATCATAATATATACATTGTTGAAATATGTACATAAGAAGAGCCTATGGCTCAAGTGTAATAAGGCCGGAGGAGAGTTATGTTCCACGGCCGCCGGGTCTCTTCCTCAGGGTTGCGTGAGTTGTCTCGAACATCAATGAGGTAGTATGATCCGTTGTGCACATTCTTACTGACCACAAAGGGTCCTTCCCAAGGCGGGGATAACTTGTGCATGTCGGTCTGATCCTGGATGAGCCGGAGCACCAAGTCACCTTCTTGAAAGGTTCTTGTCCTAACCCGGCGGCTGTGATAACGCTGTAGGTCCTGTTGATAAACCGCTGATTGAGCCAAAGCCATATCCCGTTTCTCATCTAACAGGTCTAGTGCCTCTTGGTGAGCTTGCTCGTTGTCCGCTTCAACATAATTAGCAACCCGGGGCGAGTCATGACATATATCACTTGGGAGAACTGCCTCTGCTCCGTATACCATAAAGAAAGGCGTGTAACCTGTTGATTGATTGGGGTGGTATTGATACTCCACAACACAAAAGGTAATTCTTCCACCCAACAACCCGACGTCCGCCTCAAGGGAATCATCAGCCGGGGTTTAAGACCCTTTAAAATTTCTTGATTAGCTCGCTTTGCTTGACCGTTGGATTGAGGGTGCGCCACAGATGCTAGGTCAAGCCAGATGTGCTCTCTCTGACAGAAATCCTCCATCTCACCTTTGGAAAGGTTGGTACCATTATCCGTGATGATATTGTGTGGAAAGCCAAAGCGGAAAATAATATTTTTAAGAAATTGAACCGTCATAGCTGCATCACACTTGCTAACAGGCTCCACTTCAACCCACTTGGTGAATTTATCAACTGCCACCAATAGGTGGGTCTTCTTGTCCTGGGAACGTTTAAAGGGTCCCACCATATCAAGCCCCCAAGTAGCAAAAGGCCAAGCGATAGGAATCATCCGTAGTTCCTGAGCTGAAACATGAGCTCTGCGTGAAATTTTTTGACAAGCATCACATCGCTTTACCAGATCCTTCGCATCAGCATGAGCTGTCAACCAGTAAAACCCATGATGAAAAGCTTTTGCAACCAGGGACTTTGAACCGGCATGATGACCACAATCCCCTTCATGAATTTCCCGTAGGATCTCTTGGCCTTCTTCCAGAGAAACACAACGCTGAAATACGCCTGAAACGCTACAGCGGTGTAACTCGCCATTGTGAATAACCATGGACTTGGACCGCCGGACTATCTGTCGAGCCAGAACTTCATCATTTGGTAGCTCGCCCCGGCTCATATACGCCAGATATGGAACCGTCCAATCCGGTACAACGTGTCAAGCGGCCACCAACTGAGCCTCCGGATCAGGAACATCCAAATCCTCTTCTGTAGGCAACTTAACAGACGGCTTATGCAAGATATCTAAAAATGTGTTAGGAGGTACCAGTTTACGCTGAGATCCAAGCCGGCTCAAAGCGTCTGCTGCTTCGTTTTTGCGCCGATCGATATGCTCAACCTGATACCCTTTGAAATGACCCGCCACAATATCCACCTCATGCATGTAAGCCGCCATGAGTGGATCCTTAGAATCCCAAGTACCAGAAACTTGCTGAGCCACCAGATTAGAATCTCAGAAACAACGAACTCGACTTAAGTTCATCTCTTTGGCCACACGGAGACCATGGAGTAAAGCTTCATACTCAGCTGCATTGTTAGTACAAGGAAACATCAAGCGGAGGACATAGCAAATTTTATCACCTCGAGGGGAAGTAAGGACAACTCCAGCCCCCGATCCTTCCAACTGCCTGGATCCATCAAAATGAATAGTCCAGTACGTATTATCCGGTTTATCTTCCGGTGCTTGCAACTCGGTCCAGTCATTGATAAAATCCACAAGAGCCTGAGACTTGATGGCTGTTCGAGGTACATATTTTAAACCATGTGGACCAAGCTCGATTGCCCACTTTGCAACCCGGCCAGTTGCTTCCCTATTTTGAATTATATCACCCAAAGGAGCAGAACTAACCACTGTGATTGGATGGCCTTGAAAATATTGCTTGAGTTTTCGACTGGCCATAAAAACCCCGTACACCAACTTCTGCCAATGTGCATAGCGTTGTTTGGACTCGATCAGGACTTCACTGATGTAGTATACAGGTCGTTGAATCGGATATTCCATCCCGGCTTCTTTATGCTCAACCACAATTGCCACACTGACCGCTCGGGCATTGGCAGCCACGTATAACAGCAAAGGCTCATGATCAAGTAGGGCTGCAAGAACCGGCGGTTCAACCAACTTCCGCTTTAGCTCCTCAAAAGCCGCATTGGCTGCATCACTCCAGACGAAATCATCCGTCTTCTTCAACATCTGATACAAAGGAATTGCCTTCTCTCCCAAACGGCTAATAAACTGGCTTAGGGCTGCAATCCGACCTGCGAGACGCTGAACATCATTGATACACTTCGGCTTAGCCAAGGATGTGATTGCATTAATTTTTTCTGGGTTAGCCTCAATGCCCCTGTTGGATACAGGAAACCCGAGAAGCTTGCCTGCCGGAACACCAAAAACACATTTATTCGGATTAAGCATCATCTTGTAAACCCAAAGATTGTCAAACGTCTCCTTGAGGTCATCTATCAGTGTTTCTTTCTTCCTAGATTTCACCACAATGTCATCCACATAGGCATGAACATTACGCCCAATCTGCGTGTGAAGACAATTTTGCACACAACGTTGATAAGTTGCCTGAGCACTCTTGAGTCCAAAGGGCATAGAAACATAGCAGAAGGCTCCAAAGGCAGTGATGAAGGTTGTCTTCTCCTGGTCCTTAACTGCCATTTTGATCTGATGATATCCTGAATAAGCATCCAGAAAACTCAGGCGCTCACAACCCGCCGTCGCATCAATGATCTGGTCAATACGCGGGAGAGCAAAGGGATCGGCCGGGCAAGCCTTATTCAAGTCCGTGTAGTCCACACACATACGCCAAGTGCCGCTTTTCTTCAGAACTAGCACCGGATTAGCCAACCATTCAGGTGAAACACTTCGACGATAAACCCAGCAGCCAACAGCCGGGCTACCTCTTCACCAATTGCCTTGCGTCTTTCTTCATTAAAGCGACGAAGAAATTGCTTGACCGGTTTAAACTTCGGATCAATATTAAGAGTGTGCTCAACGAGTTCCCTCGGTACACCTGGCATGTCAGAAGGCTTCCATGCAAAAATGTCCCGGTTCTCACGGATGAACTCGATGAGCGCGCTTTCCTATTTTGGATCCAGATTGGTGCTGATGCTAAACTGCTTGGATGAATCGCCAGGTATGAAGTCAACAAGCTTAGTCTCGTCAGCCGGTTTGAAATGCAGGGTTGGGTCATGCTCAGTGGTGGGCTTCTTCAGAGGGGTCATATCTGTCGGATCAACATTCTCCTTATAAAACTTAAGCTCCTCTATAACACAAACCGCCTCAGCATAAGCCGCATCACCTTCCTTGCAATCCAACGCGATTTTCCGACTTCCATGAACCGTGATAGTCCCTTTATGACCCGACATCTTGAGCTGCAAATAAATATAACAAGGCCTTGCCATGAATTTTGCATAAGCCGGCCGCCCAAACAGTGCATGATACGGGCTCTGGATTCTCACTACCTCAAAGGTCAATGTCTCAGACCTAGAGTCATGCTCATCACCAAACACTACTTCCAAAGCGATCTTACCTACGGGATATGCCGATTTACCTGGTACCACACCATGGAAAACAGTGTTGGACGCTTTAAGATTCTTATCTGTCAACCCCATGTGACGGAATGTCTCATAATACAGAATATTGATACTGCTTCCTCCATCCATGAGTACTTTGGTGAACTTATAACCTCCCACCTGAGGCGCCACCACCAGAGCTAGTTGACCCGGATTGTCAACCCGGGGCGGATGATCCTCCCTACTCCACACAATAGGTTGTTCCGACCACCGCAGATAACGTGGGACTGCCGGTTCAACAGCATTGACTGCCCTCTTGTGAAGCTTCTGATCACGCTTGCACAAACTAGTGGTGAACACATGATATTGCCCCCCATTCAACTGCTTTGGGTGACTCTGGTAACCCGACTGCTGCTGATTCCCTTGATTATTCTGCTAGTTATTACCACCTTGGTTGTTCTGGTTGCCATGATTATTCTGAAACCCAGAGTTTGAACCGCCGCCACCATGGAAACCTGGACCTGAACCGCCCGACGGACCCTGATCATACCGGAAAAGATCAGAGTTTTTGAATTCCTTCATAATGATACAATCCTTCCAAAGATGCATTGTAGGAACCTCCTTGGTCCCATGCTTTGGACAGGGCTGATTCAACAAACGCTCCAGATTCATCGCCCCGCCGGGCTGGGGCGGTTTACCTTTTCGGCGCTGCACATTAGCGTTAGCCACAAAATCTGAATCCGCTTTATGCTTACCATTATTCCCATGGCCTCCTTGGTTGTGCTGCTGTCCCGTTGCACCGCCATTCTTCTTTCCCTTCTCCGGTTTCTCATTATCAAAATTGGGATCCTTAGTATTATCAGAATCGGCATACTTTACCAAGGCTGCCATGAGGGTTCCCATGTCGTTGCAGTGGCGCTTGAGCCGTCCCAACTTCATCTTTAGTGACTTAAACCGGCAATTGCGCTCCAGTGTGATAATCGCTTGACCAGCGTTAATCCGGTCGGACGAGTGCAACACTTCTAAGACCCGGCGTACCCAATGAGTTGTGGACTCGTTCTCTCCTTGAACACAAGCATCCAGATCCACAATGGACATGGGATGTTTACACATGTCTTTGAAATTGGCTATAAACCGGGCCTTCAACTGATCCCATGACTCGATTGGATTAGCTGGTAGATTCTCAACCAAGTACGGGTTGTTCCCTCCAACATCATCGTGAAGTACTTTGCACAAGCTGCTTCATCTACATCCAGCATATCCATTGACATCTCATAACTCTCGACCCACGCCTCAGGTGGCTGATCCGCCATGTAATTAGGCACTTTGCATGGACCCTTGAAATCTTTGGGCAGACGCACATTACGGAGAGCCGGAATAAGGCACGGTACTCCCCAGGAACTAAAGGCAAGCCCGGTGCCTCGGTCGACTGACGCTGCTGGCTGAACCGGGGTGGGTTGATAACGACCCAAAGTGGCATCCCTTCGTGCCCTGCCATGATCCACCACATCTTGAGCATTGCGATGCCGCGCGCTGCTAGACACCTCCGGTTCATCCATACGCCTGCTATAACTTGGGCTCGGACGAGGGGTTGAATGAATTCTATCCCGGCTATATGAATAAGCCTGCTGCTGCACCACGGCGGTTTGAAGAAGGTCTCTCGCCCGCCGCGTCTCGACTACTGCTATTGAGTCACCCTCCATCAAAATGGCTGCTAGGCGTGAGGCGGTGGCAATCATGTTATCCAGAGGGCTCGAGAAGTGACCCGGCGGTGTAGACACGTATTGCGGCGGGTTATCTGTTCGTCGGGGTGGCTCCGTCATCCGTAGTTGATCCAGAGCTGTCCTAGGCGCCTCAGTCTGGTTTGCAGCTGCCGGATTTCTCGGCCCAGCGCCTGGCGTCTGAAAGAGATTTAACCCTTCGTAAACCGGCGGCAGACGTGACCGGTACTTCCTCCGCATTACATCCACTGATGCGGTCTGATCCAGCATAAGCTGGTAATTCTGGCCCTGTATCCGCTGTGATTAGGCATCCAAAGCGGCCCGTTCTTCAGCCATCCTAGTATCCTCAACTGCCATGTCCTCCCTAGCCTGTGCTATTTGATCCTTCAATTTCGCAACGTCCGTGTTGTGCTGATCCTGCGTCTCTGGAGTGACCATCGCGGTTAACAAGGTCGCCCAGGCGTCCATCAAACCGGAGAGAACTTGTGCCGGACGGCGCGCCGGGACTCCTGCCGCGGCTGCTGATCTAGTATTCATCGCTGCGGTAGATGAAGACTGCAACGTGGGCTATGTTCCGGCCATGTAAACAGCAACCCAACTTGGCGGTTCAAGGAGGTCCGGAATACTGTTGCCATCGGAATATCCTTCAAACGCACCACTATGAATCTGGTACAAGGACTCAGTTTCGCCAGTGGATGACTCGCCGTCGGAGTATACGACTGTCTCGCCTTCAGACACCGGTTCAAATCCGATCCCATGGACACATCCTACGAACACACGCTTCACGGCGGGCTTAACCTGGGCTGGACTCGCACGCTGAGCCGTCTCGACGAGGTCGGTGCAGATGTCCGGCTCAGGGCCCGGTTCGCCGATCTTGCCGATGAAGACATGAATTCCGCCGAAGGGAACCCGGTACCCGTACTCGATCGAGCCGGCCTCGGGGCCCCATCCTTCATCGTCGATGTAGAGCTTGCCGCGATGACTTTTGGTCATTCGGCCGATCACGTACCCCTTGAGTCCTTCAGAGCAGCCCTTCAAGAACTCGACACCATCGTGCGATAGCCCCACGGTGGGCGCCAACTGTCGTGGAATTAACACGTCAGATGTCCTCATGAAAGGACTTAGTCGTGGAGCCATCGCAATGGGTTAGCTTGAAGGGGTTAAACCGGACAAGGGACACGGGAGTTTATACTAGTTCGGCCCCTTCGATGAAGGTAAAAGCCTATGTCTAGTTGTGATGGGATTGATTGGGTTTCGATGGCCAGGGAGCGAAATACGCTTGCCTGAGTCTCGAGTTGTTGTCTATTGTCCCCTGAACCGCCGCCGGGTCGTCCCTTTATATACACAGGTTGACGCCCGGCCGGTCTACAGAGCCCCGAGGCCGACTCATACAAAGTGTTCGGCTCGGTCTCTCCTTTCCTAACTTATATTACAAGTTTACATAGTCATGGCGGTTTACCACTACGGGCCCTAATCCTCCTTTGGGTTGTGGGCTTCTAAGCCTCATTAGTAAAATGCCATCTTCTGGATCTTCATGGGCTTCAGCATAGTCGAGGGTGAACCGGGCCCTCCTGGCCGGTTTACACTCAGTAGCTATATCCTCAACAGATAGCAACTTTGTTCTCATAATCAATTGAAACCTCTTCCGAAATAGTGGATTCATCACTAAATAAAGTCATGACCTCTCCAAATCCACTTTCATAAATATAATCATCATAAATAGGAGGCATGCTTCCATCATAATAAATATTCTCATCAAAACTTGGGGGACTAAACATATCATCTTCATCAAACATAGCTTCCCCAAGCTTGTGGCTTTGCATATCATTAGCATCATGGATATTCAAGGAATTCATACTAACAACATTGCAATCATGCTCATCATACAAAGATATAGTACCAAACATTTTAATGCATTCTTCTTCTAGCAATTGAGCACAATTTTTCTTTTCATCATACTCACGAAAGATATTAAAAAGATGAAGCGTATGAGGCAAACTCAATTCCATTTTTTTAAGTTTTCTTTTATAGATTAAACTAGTGATAAAACAAGAAACAAAAAGATTTGATTGCAAGATCTAAAGATATACCTTCAAGCACTCACCTCCCCGGCAACGGCGCCAGAAAAGAGCTTGATGTCTACTATGCAACCTTCTCCTTGTAGACGTTTTTGGGCCTCCAAGTGCGGAGGTTTGTAGGACAGTAGCAAATTTCCCTCAAGTGGATGACCTAAGGTTTATCAATCCGTGGGAGGCGTAGGATGAATATGGTCTCTCTCAAACAACCCTGCAACCAAATAACAAAGAGTCTCTTGTGTCCCCAACACACCCAATACAATGGTAAATTGTATAGGTGCACTAGTTCGGTGAAGAGATGGTGATACAAGTGCAATATGGATGGTAGATATAGGTTTTTGTAATATGAAAATATAAAAACAGCAAGGTAACTAATGATAAAAGTGAGCATAAATGGTATTACAATGGTTGGAAACAAGGCCTAAGGTTCATACTTTCACTAGTGCAAGTTCTCTCAACAATAATAACATAATTGGATCATATAACTATCCCTCAACATGCAACAAAGAGTCACTCCAAAGCCACTAATAGTGGAGAACAAACGAAGAGATTATGGTAGGGTACGAAACCACCTCAAAGTTATCCTTTCTCTTCTATCTATTCAAGAGTCCGTAGTAAAATAACACAAAGCTATTCTTTTCGTTCAATCTATCATAGAGTTCATACTAGAATAACACCTTAAGACACAAATCAGCCAAAACCCTAATGCCACCTAGATACTCCATTGTCACCTCAAGTATCCGTGGGCATGATTATAGGATATGCATCACACAATCTCAGATTCATCTATTCAACCAACACAAAGTACTTCAAAGAGTGCCCCAAAGTTTCTACCAGAGAGTCAAGACGAAAACGTGTGCCAACCCCTATGCATAGGTTCATGGGCGGAACCCGCAAGTTGATCACCAAAACATACATCAAGTGGATCACGTGATATCCCATTGTCACCACAGATAAGCACGCAAGACATACATCAAGTGTTCTAAAATCCTTAAAGACTCAATCCGACAAGATAACTTCAAAAGGAAAACTCAATCCATTACAAGAGAGTAGAGGGGGAGAAACATCATAAGATCCAACTATAATAGCAAAGCTCGCGATACATCAATATCGTGCCATAGAGAGAACACGAGAGAGAGAGAGAGAGAGATCAAACACATAGCTACTGGTACATACCCTTAGCCCCGAGGGTGAACTACTCCCTCCTCGTCATGGAGAGCGCCGGGATGATGAAGATGGCCACCGGTGAGGGATCCCCCCCTCCGGCAGGGTGCCGGAACGGGCTCCCGAGAGGTTTTTGGTGGCTACAGAGGCTTGCGGCGGCGGAACTCCCGATCTATTGTTCGCTTCGATGTTTTTACGGTATATGGGAATATATAGGCGAATCAAGTCGGTCGGGGGAGCCTCGAGGGGCCCACGAGACAGGGGGCGCGCCCAGTAGGGGTGGGGGCACCCCCCCACCCTCGTGGACACCTTGAAGCTTTCTTGACTTCAACTCCAAGTCTCCTGGATTGCTTCCGTTCCAAAAATAATGCTCCCGAAGGTTTCATTCCGTTTGGACTCTGTTTGATATTCTTTTTCTTTGAAACACTAAAATAGGCAAGAAAACAGCAATATGGGCTGGGCCTCCGGTTAATAGGTTAGTCCCAAAATTAATATAAAAGTGTATAATAAAGCCCATAAACATTCAAAACAGATAATAAAATAGCATGAATGCTTCATAAATTATAGATACGCTGGAGACGTATCAAACCACAATCGCAATGAAAACGGGAAAAGAATAGGCTGTGAGAATCGGTCGGTGCTTCGCAAAAAGAAGATTCTTGGAATGAAAATATAGTAGCATACCTGATTCGCCCACCTTTCCTTCGTCGGTACAGAAGAAAAATGGCAGAAGTGAGTAGCCTAGATTGAGGTTTTCTTCAAGAAAGGGAAGAAAGGGCTTCAACGAGCGTTCCAGTGAAATGATGGTTGCTTCGTCTAGTCCAACTTGGAGGCCACCTTACCACTGCTGGTAAAGGTATGGGTTTTGTGATATGACGGGTCATGACGGCCACACCGGGGTGACAGGTGAGTCTCAACTGTAGCACCTCGCTGTGATTTGGTGGATGGCACGCGGGCCCGGATGCTTTTATGTCCCGCATGTAGATAGAGCGGCTAGTCATATAGGAGTTCTCAATATTGTGCACCGCGACCAAGGCGGAGAGGAAAACGAGAGAACTACATAATTAATGCATGAGTTTAATTAGGGTAGTATTGTAAAGTACGAGATACATTCCTCCAATCGCAAAATGCCTTGGTTCATGAGATTTGAGCCCTATAAACCGGAAGGGAGGGGGTACTGCACGCGGTGTAGTCTAGTCACTTGTTGAAATCTCTAGAAAGGCAAGTACTCCTTTCTAGTTTACAGGGCTATACTACTCCCTCCCTGTAGGTGTGTAAGTCATCTTACGAAAACCAAATAGCCCCAAAACACTTAGGTGCAGTGCATTAACTTCTACCTTGTTTCTTGTTTCTTGACATATCAACCAATAAGAGATGAGAGGTGTGCATGCTTTTAATGACTTGAGACTACCAAACACGACATGCAGTGGCTAGTTCATTGCATGCAATGCTATTAATTAGCAAATAAACATTGGTGACCCCAGGAGGAAACGGTGCTAAGCACGTGGACCTGTGCAGAATGAGTATCAACCAATGGATGATGAAGTTTAATTGTTAAACAATTCAATGAGGGAAGCTTAGCTAAAAATTCAATGACTTACTCCTAGACGGAGGGAGTAGCAAGTACTAGTACTACTACAATAGTGGGATCAAATAGCAATTTTGTCTCATGCAAGAGTCTGGCTACTATAGGCGTGCTCCAAAGCACTGTACCACGCGAGCGTTCGCAACTACCATGTTCGGGTTGCGCTTGGCTCTTCGCCTCTTCGAGAAGACGAACAATGATGTTACTCCTACTTCTACAGTATCGAATCCACTGCTGCATGTCCGTCCAGCTCGTGCGGGAGGGATAGCGTGTAGCGAAAGCTTCTACTTCCTACCTTTGCGTCTATGACAGGTGGGCCCAACAGGTGGTTGGCCCTCCTGTCATGCAACCAAAGGCAGGTGGAGTTAAGGCACCGGAGCTCAGTCCGCAAGGGAGAGGGCGTTGTACTAATCAAACTACTCGGTCTTGTACGAGTTGACGCGACACATCAAAGCACTGCACTCGATATAATTCTTTTTACACATTTCAAATGGACTACAACATACGGATGTATGTAGACATATTTTGCTTCATATGTAGTCACTTGTTGCAATCTCTAAAAAGACTTATATTTGGAAACGAAGGGAGTACAACGCATGCATGCATGTCGTGACTTTCCTTTTGATACTTGCATGTGTTGATTTGATGCACCTTGACAAATTTTGACTATAAATTTAACTAACCAAATTTTCATGCATGTTACAAAAAATTACGGGGCTGTTTGGATTGTGACTATGTTTGTCTTATGTTGCCACATTATTTTTCCCACACTTGCCACACTTGCCTAACTTGAGTTGCTCAAATTGTTAGACACACTTTGGCTTGCCTAAGGGAATCTTGCCACAATTTTTGTGTCTATGACATGTGGGGTTCACTGCTAATAGAAAAATTCTTGTCTTAGGTGTGGCTAATAAAAAAGACTTATATTTAGGAATGGAGGGAGTAGAAAATATAAATAATAATGCATGTTGGGGCAACCCACTTTTCCGATAATTTTAGCCGTGGGCTTGTTCACAATTTTTATGAGGGGGTGGTTGTTCATTTAATGGAGGGACTTGTAGTACCTGACTTGAACGATACAAAGTTCGACCTGGCACACCGTAACACCACTTGGAACAAGTGGGTAGCTATCTCAAAAAACAATCAACAACTAAAAAAACCCGCGGCCTGGCATGTAGTACACAACTTTAAACAATTGTTTTGATGGAGTGAAAAAGGAAAACTACCCCACTACGTATATATAGGCCGGAGCCTCCGCACTTGCTTGCTAGGGTTGCTCTATTCACACACTCTCATCCTCTCCAGATCTAAACAAGATAGGGGTGGTAACACTGTCTTTCTCCCTTCAAAAAACACTATCTTTCTATCCTCACCGCTGGTTACAGATCCGGACGTATCCCCCTCCACCGGTGAAGGGGAGGAGGGGCAGCGTTTTGGCTGTCGTCGACAGCGAGGGAGGAGACCCACTGCCGGCCGCACCGTTATCTCTGGCCGAGCACCGGCGCGGGAGGTCCTCCGATATCTTCGTCATTGCCTGTGGGCGGATCCGGCCTCCCGCTGCCCACCTATCCACATCCCGAAGACCTTCAGGTATATCGTTCGAAACCGCCTTATCTCTACTTCCCCAGCTCGCTACGTCGCTGCATGTGCATCATTTTCTACCTCTCAGCCCCTCTCGATCGGATGGTCCAATGTCACCTATTTTTTTCTATTGTTATAGGTAAAGCTACTTCATGGAGTCGAATCTTGTACTCCCTCCGTCAGAAATACTTGTCATTGAAATGGATGTATCTAGATGTATTTTAGTTCTAGACCCATCCATTTTGATGACAAGTAATTCTGGACGAAGGGAGTACTTGGTTCAAACAAGAAATAAAGTGGGGGTGGGGGAATTTAGTATGTACATCGGACTTGGTACAAACAAGAAGGAAAGGGGGTGAAAGTAGTACAGAATGGTCATCCAACCGGTCTCTTGGTCGAAAAGGGAAATATAGGGGTAACGTTGTACATAGTGATATGTCCAGGACTATATTTGCTATCCACACATAGGAGTAGGTGGCTAGAGTGAACAAAAATGGGACCAACCTAGATATGTTTCTCGGGGCAACAAACTATGAATCACCAATTTATGCCCCTGTTTAAGTACATGATGCTGGACTGCTGGTGCACCCATTGTCCCATGCCCTTATACCAAATATTTAGTTGTTCTTAATCTATTGTCCCTGGTAAAAATGAAGCCATGCCACTGTTATAAGCCATGACAAGTTTAGCCAAATGTTTTTGCCTATAATTGTTTGAGACTCTGACTGTTTTCTCTGTACCTTTTTGTGCAAACAGGGATATCCAATTCACCTGGTTGCTGTTGTGACCTTTTGGTGCACTGCACAAAACTCTTCTTAAAAGAAGTGACTTTTGTGTTGTTTAACTGGAATGTCAGAATGTAATAGTTGGTTCATTACGGTGGAACTGCACAAAGGGAGATATGTGTTCCAATCCTCATCATCTATATTGGCGCCACAACCTTCCTTTAGGTAAGAATGATATTTAATGCATGTGTTCATCTCTATTTTCCGACTGCCATGAGAAAATAATGCTATTTTTTATAGTGCACTTGTACTCCCTCACTGACAAAACCAATTCTGAATTAGAAGGCCAATCATGTACTTGGTTTCACCAACTGGTGAGGAGAAAGAGAAACAGAGCATGAAGAGGAAGAAGAAGAATAAACAGTGCCAAGGCGATCTTGCTGAAGCCAGAGGCCTCAGTCGAGGCCATTCAAGGGCTCCGGCAATGACTACCTTACATGTGAGACGAACCTCCAGGGAGCCCTTCCACTTCTGTTGTCTCACTTAATTAATTAGGAGTACTTAAGTACCACTAAATTTTTACTGCCTAATTTTCCTGTCGGAGTTAAACAAATCTTTAGTAGGACCCTATGCTGAATCATGCACTTGTGTATGTTTGTCTATGGAGGTGAATCATGTGGTGGAGCAGGGAGGGAATATTATTAGTGTCATGACATAATAGTGCTATTGTTTTGCATGTCAATTTATTGCCATTGGTTCAATGAGGCAATGTTTTGTGTATTGTCCATCATGAATTTGATGCTACTGTTTGAGTAATATGCTAATGTCTTCCTATCCTTTCTCACTAAGCTAATGAAGGTTTCACCTTGTTCCTACTTGTGCAAACAGGGATCATGTTGTGCCAATCATACATTTTAGTGGAACTACACAAGACAATACAATGAACTGTATACCAGCCAGTGCTTTAACTATGCTGGAATTTCTTGATAGTCTTTCGGTATAATCTCAGAACTTGTAAACAAGAGTGATTTCAACCATACATTTGAAGTGCAAAAAAATATATAATATTGAGTGATTCCAGTGAGTGCTTTATCATCTCTATGGGACTACATGAATAAGCTTTTTTTCTCAGGTTGGTACGGCCCTAAGGCCTTCATCCATATTAGTTTGCTGTCATCTCTATTTGTATCGTGCTACTGTTATGAGAAACTCCTTTATCTTTGCACGTTAAAGTTTTGCAACCTATGATAAATGGCAATGCTTTGAGTGTTGAGCTAATTGGCACTGATTAAATAAACTAATACCTCTCTTTAAGCAAGACTGCTATGTTGCTAACTTTACCCATTAAGATAATGAGTGTGCTTCTATCTGTTAGTGTATGTTTCATCAACTAGTCCCACTATTACAGTAATCTCACTCTCTCAATATATATGCCAACAGGGATGCTCGATTTTGATGGAACTGCACAAAAACTTTGGGTGCTTCATTGCCTCGACAGCTTCCGTCCTTTCCTGTCAGTCGCTAATCTCGGCTTGCTTTCTTCCTTCGCTGTCATTCGCTTCGCTTATCTCGGCTTCCAGTCAAAGGAAATAGTAATTGATATGCTACCTCACATAGGTTGGTACTAGTCTTTATCCTGATTATTGTGCTTGTCATGTATTGGTAATTTGGTATTGTGCTACTGTTTGCCGATTTTATAAAGAAGTAACTTGGAGCCTGAACTCGTAGGAAAATCATTACATTGGGTGATTTTAGTAGAACTGCACAAAATGATCAGATGGACAAATACTTATGTTGCTGCTATGTACTCCAAAGTTCACTCAGACAAGCATCGATGTTGACAAGAAGTGCCTATATTCATTCGAGTATCACCGGCGTCAACCAGTTGTTAAACTCCCAAGTATTAGGAGAGTGAACGCCAAAAATATTGCTTGGCGCATAGCCCAGAAGAACACAGTCTAGTCTTTGGTCCCAACTTGTGCCTTTTGGTTATCGGCAGATATGGTAGCAAACTGTATGGCATGGAGTCTAAAGATTCCAAACAAGTTGGTTGACGCGTATATTCATCTGGCACTTAATCAGTCTGCACGCCAGGGATGCTCCATTTTAGTTGAACTGCACAATAAATTTGGGTGGTTCATTTTCTCAACCGCCTCCTTTCTCATCTGCAATGTAGAATTTTGGCGAGCTACAGGACCAAGATGAGCCAGTAAACTAGTTGGATGAAAGTAGTGGCCAAGTTGCTCAAACCTCGCTCGGCATGAGGCCACTGTTTGAGGATAAACCTACAAGCAAAGCTCATATTGTCTGTGCTGCCTCTTATGTACTCGAAAGTTTACTCGTACAAGAATTAATTTTAGCAAGAAGTACCTCCGACTGAACACCATTCTGTACCCTAGGTAATTAAAGTTCGTCCATGGATCATATTGGCTATGATCTCAATCATTTGGATGCTTAAACATACTGAACATGTGTATATCTGAATCTTTTTGTGAATTATGTATGAATATTGTCGTGTGATCTATCAATCATTTGGATGCATAGATATGCTGAGCTTGTGTATATATGAATCTTTTGAGTTGTTGATAGTGAATGTTGGCTATAAATATGAATGTGTCCTGTGAACCTAAGTTTGATACGAATGTTTACCTTTTCTGTTGTAATTGTGTGTGAACTTGTTAGTATGCCTAATGTGGGGTACGTGACGTGTGGGTGTCAACGGCACAACTTCTTCCCGAGAAGAATTGCACCTGCTTTGTTAGGGTAGCAACGGTGCATCAGCTCATTTTAATCTTTTTGTTACTCTGTCTTCCCCTCTCCCCTGCTCAACCCCTGCCGTAATGTTTTCGGCCTCAAAACAAACATAGTACTGCGTTGTTTTTGGGGCTTGATGAAAAATTGAGTGCTGGTTTTTGTAGGTTGGCCCGCCCAGCAAATGGGATGTTGGTCCACCAGGACGGATTGGGAGGCTAAAAATATAAGTTGTATGGTGCAGAGGCAAGTGAAAAAACACTATCGAGAGCCATTCACTGAAGAAGAAAAAAATCGCTCCTGATGTGCTTCTTCAGTCGTGCCGTCGGCCCCCTCTTTAATCCAGTTCGCTCGGGGATCTAGTATCATTTTTTCAGAGGGCAAACAAGTATCAGCTAGGCCTAGGTTTTGGATTTTAACATGCGTAGCCCACGACATACGGAGACAGTGGTTTCAACTTATTTTTTGAGGTCCATACTGGCCTATGGGCTTCTTCTTAAAGATCGGAAGCCAAATGTATTTTTTTAATAAAACGCAGGTCTCTGTTCTATTTATCTATATATAAGAATAATAAATGTTGTGTCCAATTTATGTTTTCTCTTCTAACCACATTATATATATTTATATTATTATTATCATCCTATATTTTATAGAGACTTATATATACATTATAAAAACATCCCACGTGTTATTAACTTATAAAAGTAAATGTTTAACAGAAGTTGGCAAGGAAAATCCTGGTTGTTTTTTACTCACAGGCAAGGAAAATCCGGGTGATTGCATACAAAAGCTTGCGAAGATTTTAAGGACCAATTTAATAATAACGCGCTCAATTTTATTTCGAGCAAAACTCGCTAATTTGTTAATTATATATATATATATATATATATATAAAATATGTGCCTCTCCGGTTTATTCTTTGATATTAATTGCTCCTTCCAACATAACATTATATATATAACGAGCCCAGCTAATTCGTGTATTTCAAGGAAGTGCAAATGGGCTGGGATTTCTTAGAAAATATAAATGGGCCTGATTGATGCGAAATCATTTGTTCACCCAGCCAAGCAAATGGATACATTCTAGAAAACATGGGTTAAATATATGCCACATTTTTGCAGGCTGACATGTGGGCCAATAGGTCGAAGCCTACGCAGGGCGTTGTCAACTTGGTCAACAAATGATTGTGACATCCACATCCATTGGATTTATCCAATGGCCGGCATGCACCTTCAATCTCTCGTCTTCTTCCTCCAGCGTCGCCGGGACCGCCTGGTCCAGCCTCCGGCGGCTAGCGGCTCTGCTTAGCACGCATCGCTGCGAAGCGCTACCCCACCGCCGGCCAGGCTATCCCTCCACCCCTCCACACCTCCTGTTATTCTCCACCGACTGCAGCCCCATGCCGCACCAAAACCAGTTATAACCCTTTTCCTCCTCTCAATCTGCGACTCCACTGCCGCATCTTCCCATCTCCGAGTCGCTCCCGTCCGGGGCCTCGCCGTCGTCCACCGCCTCGCTATGCTCAGTGCGGCATGGTCAACAAACGAGAGTCATCGGAAGAGGATTGTATGTGGAGAGCCTGACGGCTGGGACCCACAAGGTCCATGGTCGCACGCAAGGAAAGTTCCTCCTTATTAAGCTGAAAAAAAATGTTTCCTCCACCTGATAGCTGGGACCCACCGGCTGTATCTTCGCATGGAAGGAAGTGCCTCCTTGTTTTGTGAAAAAAATTATTCATCCCGTTGACAACTGGGACCCGTCAGATTTGGTGGCTGACTTGTGGGCCTACTAAGCGGACGTGTACACAGGGCTTTGTCAACTTAATCAACAAATGATTCTAGCAGCTGGACCGTTGGATGTTGATCCAACAGCCGTGCTCCTTCTTCAACCTCTGTTCTTGCTCCTGTCTCCCGTGGGTGGCACCGCGGGTGTGCTACTGCGCACCCAAACCAGTCAAGTTTCCCACTCCTCTCCATCTGCGACTCCACTGCCCCGTCTTCCCCATCTCTGGGTCGTTCCAGTCTGGGGCCTCGCCATCGTCCACCGGCCTTAGTGCGCTCGGCACGGTGTGGTCAACGTGGTCAACAACCGAGAGTCATCGGAAGATGACTGTACGTGAGAGGCTGACAGTGGGGACGCACCACGCCCATGGACGCATGCATGCAACAGAACGCGTCGTGGTCAACATGGTCAAGGAACGACTTCCATTGGAAGTGTACTATACGTGGAGAGGCTGACAGCTGGGTCCACGGCCACAGCAAGGAAGTGCCTCCTTATTACGTGAAAAATAATGATTCCTCCACCTAACAGCAGGGACCCACTGGACGGGCCATCGTATTTTGTGAAAAAAAAACATTTCCCCCTGACTACTGGGACCCACCTGACGGGCCACTGTATTTCACGAAAAAAACGTTCCCCTCGGTGTCAGCTCGGACCCACCGGAAGTGCCTCCTTATTAAGCAGAAAAAATGAATACTCCCCCTGCTAGTTGGGACCCACCTTGGTGGGAGGCTGACTTGTGGGCCTACTAAGTTGACAGGGAGGGAGGGCTTTGTCAACTTAATCAATATGAACGATTCTAGCTCCAGTGACCATACGATGTCCATCCAACGGTTGTAGTGCTTCTTCAACCTCTGGTCTTCTTGCTCCAGCCGCCCAAAGCAGTGCCGGTCGTGTCGCGTGCTCCTGCCTCCCGTGGCCAGCTGTGATGCCGCGGAGGCCTCACCACCCCCTACTACTCCCTCCGCTGGCCAGGCCATCCCTCTACTCACCCACACCCCCTGTTATTCTGCGGCGATGGCAGCCTCACACTGCAGCCGAACGAGTGAACCCTCATACTCCTCTACACGTGGGCATCCACTGTTGTGTCTTCCCCGGCTCCGCGTCGTCCCCTTCCTAGGCCTCGCCGTCGTCCACCACCCTGGTGCTCTCGGCGCGGCGTGGTCAACATGGTCAATGAACGACTTCCAATCGAAAGAGTACTGTACATGGAGAGGCTGACAGTTGGGTCCACCGCGGACGCAAGGAAGTGCCTCCTTATTACATGCAAAATAATTATTCCTCTACCTGCAGTAGGGACCCACCGGACAGGCCACCTTATTTCGCGAAAAAAAACGTTTCCCCCCGATTGCTGGGACCCACCAGCTACATCTTCGCACGCAAGGAAGTGCGTCCGGGCAAAAAAAAATGATTCGCCCCCCTGATTGTTGGGACACACCAGCTACATCTTTGCATGCAAGGAAGTGCTTGGCAGTCGGGACCCACCTAGTCAAAGCGTACGTAGCATTGTCATTCTGGTCATGAACGTGTATGTACATACTGGTCGATGTAGAGGCGCGCACGTGTCTTAGTAGAGGCGTGCACGTGTCGTAGTAGAGGCGCGCACGTAGCATGTACACGTACGTACAGCAGCCATTATGCAAGAAAGAAAATACGACCACGTACGTACATACGGGCGGGGTCTCGAATGCCTACTCGCACATATGTACGGCCAGGGCTCGTGTACATGGCTGGGTCGGAACGGAGAAACAGCATCATCGTCGTGTTCATGGGGAGCCAACCGGCTGGGTCGGAACAGAATGCGTCATCGTGTTCATCGGGAGGGCTTGGACGGAACAGGCAATGGAAATGAGGCCTGGCGTACTGCACAACAGAGGAAACGGCCTTGTGTTCGACCGGCCACATTCGAAACAGGGTCCTGTTCATCGGGAGGGGTCTGGCATACCGCAAAATGGAGGAAACAGACTTGTGTTGGACCTCCTATGGTCGAAACGGGGTCCTGTTGATCGGGAGGGGTGTGGCGTAATGCAAAACGAAGGAAACGGACTTGTGTTGGAGCGCTACGGTCAAAACGGGGGTCCTGTTCATCGGGAGGGGTGTGGCGTACCGCAAAACAGGACTCCACGGGATACTGTTCATCTCCACCGTCGACCTCCTCCAGCCTCCACGGGCTACTGTTTATCCACCGTCGACCTCCTCTAGCCTCCACCTGTGACTGTTCATCCATGGGCTCCTGTTCATCCAGCCTCCACCGCGCGCTACTCCATCGGCTACTGTTCAACCACCCCTCTCCACGGGCTCCTGTTCAACCACCCCTCCACGGGCCACTGTTCATCCACCCCTTCACCATCTACTGTTCATCCAGCCCTCCACGGGGTCGTCCTGTTCATCCAGTCCTCCACGGGGTCCTTTTCATCCAGCCCCAACCGGCTCGATCGATCGAGGTCCTGTTCATCCAGAGGCAACGCCATCGGTCCTGTTCATCTACCCCCACCGCTCACTGTTCATCCCCCCCCCCCCCCCCGCAACGCTCATTGTTCATCCAGACGCAGCATCGCTCGGCTTCAGTTAGCAGCAGTAGAGAAGAAATCGCTCGATCGGGTTCAGTTAATAGCCATCGATCGATCTCTCGGATTCAGTAACGCGTAGCCTGCAATGCAATCGCTCGGGTTCAGTTAGAGCCAAACGCCTCGCTCGGGTTCGGTTAGAGTTCAACGCCTTGCACACACGTGCGTACGTGTACGAGAGAAACGCGCATCGCTCGGCCCCGACCACCCACCGTAACCGGGAACACCCCGATATTTTCCTCGCCCTCGCTTCTACCACGGTTTTTTCCGTCATGGACAGCCCAAAGAATGTCATGCAGTTGCGTCTCCGGCCCGCCCAGGATGAAAAACCCATTTTCTGTCATGATTTTTTGTCATAGAAGTAGGATCCCACCACATCTATGATAGTACCGGGTTTTATCACAATTATCGTCATAGAAGTGTCATAAGTATGACAAAAAATAATTTCGTTCGGCCCAAAATGTCACGGATGTGTCTTTTTTTTTGTAGTGTTAACTAAAGTCCGCAACCTAGTAATCATCAATGATAATTCCACAAGAAAATGAACCGAATGAACGAAGAACGGCGCGACAAAGCGCGCGACAACTTTTAGTCTGCAGATGAGCATCGCTCAAATCTGTATGTTTTAAACCAAAAAGGACATTTTGGTGTTTTCACATGAGAGCAAACACGCATGATGCAATTCAGGGATTGATTTTGTAAGTCGTGCGATAAAAGTTTTTGCGTCGCTTGATTTTTCCAGCCAACAACTCTTCTTCCTCTTCCAACCATCCCTTCCCCAGCAAGTCCATCTCATTCTCAACCCAGCCCCTCGTTCATAGGCAACATCGCGACGAACCGAATCGTCCTGCCTCCGACAAGGACCTGACAAGCCCTCGCCGGTGACGTCCCATTTCGAGCGTGGGCGCTCTTTAATCCAAGTGGCTTCAAAACAAAAACATGTGAAACCCTTCATCTCTTCTGTCGGCCAAACTGTGGCTCCTATTCTTATCCATGAAAACCGATTTAAATAAGGAAAACCTTAAAAAAAAAACCGGATGATTTCTGCAGAAAATAAGCCCTCTCGCCCGCATGCCACGCGTCCTCGTGGGGCCACACACCATGCCATCTGCCTTATCCTTTAGCGTCAACACGAGCCGCTCATTCCTTTCTTCCACCCAGCGTCCAGCGAGATCTCTTTTTCTTTTTCATCTCCTACCTCTGTCCGTGCAGCAACCCACTCTCCGCTTTGCTTTTGCCCCTCGTCGGAACAGCCCGTGGGGTGGCGATGCATCACTCCAGCAGCTGCGATCTGTAGCACCCGCACTGATCCGCATTTCCTTGGGCCGGCGATCTGCAGCATCTGTATCGACCTGCAGCTCCATGTGCCGGTTCTGGCTACCGCCGGTGTTGTAGAGCGCGGTGGTGCAGCGCCCGCGGTGCTACCGGGGATTGCCTGTGCTGCAGAGCATGCTGATGCAACATCTAGGGTGTCGTGGGGAGCGTCTCCATCTCTGGTCTAGCGGCGGTGCTGCTGCAGGTGGAGCGAAAAATCGAGGACGGTGACGCTGCCATGAAGCAGGCGCTGCTGCCGGCCATGTTGCACTGAAGCGGGCGTTTCCACCGGCGGCGCGACAAGTCGATGACGGTGACGCTGCCATGAAGCAGGCGCTGCTGTTGGCCATGTTTTTGTTTAGAAAAGGAGGATGACCCCCGGCCTCTGCATCTGGAAGATGCATGCGGCCACTTTATTGATTATTTTCGAGGACCTTACAAAGTATTACAACAATATGCCTGAATTCGTCATCTTGGCAACATATGCCACTACTCCTATCCAAATGATGAAAGCTTGCTAGCTGGGTCACTACCCAGACCACTCATCTAAGCCTAACATCAAAATGATGAAGGGGTGCTAGCTGGGCCACTACCCAGACCACTTACCTAACCCTAACATCAAAAGCCGGAAGCCCCAGCCGAGCCACATACCGGGTCTGGGGTACAAACCGGTTCGACGCACTCGTGTGTCGTCGCCGCCATCTTTCACAGGTCCGTCTTCAGAGCAAATATTGAGGCTTCTACCTTGTCTGGCCACTCAGCCATCGACGTCACCACGACACCAGACAGCTTCGTCCTCCTGTGCGAGTTCATCGCCACAAATCGTACGCCGAATCTCCACTGCGCCACGCCACCGAGATACGCCACCATCAATGAGTAGGATGAAGCACCGCTCCGCCGAGTCCGGCAGGGCTGCTGAAGACCAAGCACCGTGGAAGAAGGACTCCGAGGCTGAGCACATAGGCGGCAGAGCGCCAACGCACCGCCACCAGACGAACTCCGACCACGCCACCAACCGCCGCCAAGCAACCAAAGCATCACATCCATCCCAAGCTCACCACGAACGACACCCCCAAAGATCATCCGCTGCCGGCCATGTTGCACTGAAGCGGGCGCTTCTACCATCGGCGCGATAAGTCGAGGACGGTGACATTGCCATGAAGCGGCCACTACGCTGGCGGCGCTGCAATGAAGCAGCCGTTGCTTCCGGCGGCGCGACAAGTGAGGACGGCGACGCTGCAATGAAGCAGGCGATGCTGCCAGCGACGTTGCTACCGGCGATGACCGGCGCGGCAGCGGTACTGCTGCGAGGAGGGCCACCTTTGCGCTCACGCATCCAAGAGTTGCAGCTCCGTGGGGAACGAAGCGTCATCTACTGAGCTGCGCGTTGATCAAATTTGATGGTCACGTTGCATCCAGATCAACGGCTCGCGAGGAGGCTTAAGTTTTACAGTTATCAACCGACTGATTAGTAGCGATCGCCTTTAAATAAAGGGAGTGCCTAAAACTCATCTGAATGAAATATAAATTGATCTCATTCACATGACGTCATCCATATGTGTACAAAAGGTGTGGTCGTTCTATATTGTCGCTACTTCTTCCTGGGCCGTTCGTTGTTTGTTGTGTTTTTATGGGCCAGTGTACAATAACAAAAGTTGTCCGTTGTTTGTTGTTGACGAATAAAGCATGAAGCAGCTGGGCCCTTACCTTTGTTTAGGGAGCGTTTTTCTGTTGTTGTTTTTAGTTTTTTTGCTCGAAAACAATAGCTCGGAGGAGCCTTTGCCTAGGCCCTGCCTTGTTTTATGCCAAACATTATTATTTTTTTTCAAATGAATTGCCTAAAAAAGAAAATGTTAAACAGCTCGAAAAGAAAAAAAATCTGTGAAAAATTAAAAAAATATGTATGTACGTACGATTGTTTATCCCATGAAACATGTTCACCATGTATTTTTGAAAAATGTCACATATCAAAAAAGTGCACCAAGTATTTGGACAAAAATCATTGCGAATATAACTGGGGTTATATTCGTGCTTGGTACTAGCGAGCCATGTAACAATCTGAATGTTTGAGTAAAACCAATTTGATTGCACCAATTGCGTGAGTGTTGTGACAGTTGCAGTTGCGACACCCTCCCTCTGACTAAGCGAGTGAGAGCTCATGAGTCGATCCATGTGTGTGTTATAGCAGCAATTCCATGATTTTAGCGTGGATAGGACATCTCAAGAGGCTCAAACGACCACCACCAACGGGCACCGAGACCATGTGTAAAGACACCACAACGACACACCAAAAAACCTCATTTTCCTCTAGGAAATATTGTCTCCAACAAAAACCCGACACGATATACAAATGAAAAATCACCTTCACAATATAGTTGATTTTTCACTCAAGGAAAAAAAATAAAAAAATATATAGTAAAGAAATTTAAAAGAAACAAATGTAAACAAAAAGTGATATAAGAAGAAATGTTAGTTGCACAGGCAATGTTTGCTGGGCGACTATATCAAAATAAATTATTGTGTATGATCGACAATGATACAACTATAAGCGTTCAACGGTGTGAAACTAGGATCACACACACACACACACACACACACACACACACACACACACACACACACACATATATATATATATATATTCAAAAACATTATGTGTTTTCATGCGGGAAATACCAAAGATAGTTTGCGTGTTCCGAGAAATAAAACACAAAAAAGGGCCAAAATAAAAAGTGCTTGTATGCACCCACTGTCAAGGGAAATGATAGAAACCACATCTATGTGATGCTAAGATAAAAACCGTCGATAACCACCGACAACCCTTTCCCAATTAAGTTGCGGGCGCTTCATACCTCTTGCAGTTGCGCCTGAGTATGATGAGTTGCAGTTGTACGACTGAGTATGATGAGTACAGGCGTTTTCTCAAGAGGTCCCAGTTGCATGTGCCCGGGTTTTGTCAACTCTTGTCAACAAACACATCCCCCTAGTTGCGAGTCGATGGGCAACTTACAACTGAAGACCCTCAACAAAAAAACACACACACACCCTAGTTACAAGTTGCCCATCGACTCGCAACTGGGGGTCCTCAACAAACACACACACCCCTAGTTGCGAGTCGATGCTTGACATGCAACTAGGGACCCCTTGAGAAAAAGACACACACACACACACACCTCTAGTGCAAGTCGGTTATCGACAAGCAATTGGGGACCCTCAACACACACATCCTCTAGTTGTGAATTGATGGTCAACTTGCAACTAAGGGTCCTCAACAAACACACACACCCTAGTTGTGAGTCGATGATTGACATGCAACTGGGAACCCCTTGAGAAAAAGACACGCACACACACAAAACACACACACACACACAAGCACGCACACATACCCCCTAGTTGCGAGTTGATTGTCAACTTGCAACTGGGGGTTCTCAACAAACACACACCTGCTAGTTGCGAGTTTGATGGTCAACATGCAACTAAGGACCCTTGACAAAAAGACGCACACACACACACACCTCTAGTTGTGAGTCGGTTATCAACATGCAACTAGTGACACACACACACACACATCCTTAGTTGCGAGTCGATGAGCGGGGTGCAACTGGGGGCCACAACAAAACACACACCCTCTACAAACACACACACACGCGCGCGCGCGCGCATCCTTAGTTGCGACTTGATGAGCGGGTTGCAACCGGGGGCCACAACAAAAGATACACACACACACACAAAGACCCCTAGTTGTGAGTTGATGGTCAACTTGCAACTAGGGGACACGAATAAAACACACACACACACACACACACACATACACACACACAGAGAGAGAGAGAGCACCCCCTAATTGCGAGTCGATGGAGAACCTGCAACAGGGGGTCCTCAATAGGCACATAGCCCCTTAGTTGCGAGTTGATGGTCAACTTGCAACTGAGGGCCACGAATAAAACACACACACACACACACACACACGCACGCGCACACACACACACGCACACACACACACACACACCTAGTTGCGAGTCGATGGGCAACTTGCAATTGGGGATTCTCAACAAACACACATCCCCTAGTTGCGAGTCGATGCTTGACATGCAACTAGGGACCCCTTGAAAAATAGACAAACACCCACACAACACTCCTAGTTGCAAGTCGGTTATCGACATGCAATTACGGACCCTCGACATACACACACACAACACAACACACATCCCCGTAGTTGCGAGTTGATGGTCAATTTGCAACTGGGGGCCACGAATAAAACACACACACACACACGTACCCCCTAGTTGCGAGTCGATGGTCAAACTTGCAATTGGGGGTTCTCAACAAATACACACACACACCCCTAGTTGCAAGTCGATGGTTGACATTCAACTGGGGACACTTTGATAAAAATAACACACACACACACCCCAGTTGCGAGTCGATTATCGACATGCAACTTGGGCCCCTAGTTGCGAGTCGATGCTTGACATGCAACTAGGGACCCCTTGACAAATAGACAAACACACACAACACTCCTAGTTGCAAAGTCGGTTATCGACATGTAATTGGGGACCTTCGACACACAAACACAACACACATCCACGTAGTTGCGAGTTGATGGTCAACTTGCAACTGAGGGACACGAATAAAACACACACACACGTACCCCCCTAGTTGCGAGTCGATGGTCAACTTGCAACTAGGGGTTCTCAACAAATACACACACACACACACCCCTGGTTGTGAGTCGATGGTTGACATTCAACTACGGACACTTTGATTAAAATAGCACACACACACACACACACACACCCACCCTAGTTGCACACACACACACACACACACACACACACCCTAGTTGCGAGTCGATTATCGACATGCAACTTGGGACCCTAGTTGCAAGTTGATGCTTGACATGCAACTAAGGACCCCTTGACAAATAGACACACGCACATCACTCCTAGTTGCAAGTCGGTTATCAACATGCAATTGGGGACCCTTCACATACACACACATCCCCGTAGTTGCGAGTTGATGGTCAACTTGCAACTGGGGGCCACGAATAAAACACACAGACACACACGTACCCCCTAGTTGCGAGTCGATGGTCAACTTGCAACTGGGGGCCACAAATAAAACACACACACGCACGCACACATCCCTTAGTTGCGAGTCGATGGGCAACTTGCAACTAGGGGTCCTCAACACACGCATCTCCTAGTTACAAGTCGGTGGTTGAGATGCAACTGGGGGACCCTTGACAAAAAGACACACATACGCACGCACTTCTAGTTGCAAGTCGATTATTGACATGCAACTAGGGACCCACGGCAAAACACACACACACACACACACACACACACACACACAAACACACACACACACGCGCGTACCCCCCTAGTTACGAGTCAATGGTCAACTTGAAACTAGGGGTTCTCAACAAATACACACACATACACCCCTAGTTGCAAGTCGATGCTTGACATTCAACTGGGGACACTTTGATAAAAATAACACACACACCCCAGTTGCGAGTCGATTATCGACATGCAACTTGGCACCCTAGTTGCGAGTCGATGCTTGGCATGCAACTAGGGACCCCTTGACAAATAGACAAACACACACAACACTCCTAGTTGCAGGTCGGTTATCGACATGCAATTGGGGACCCTCGACACACACACAAACACACAACACACATTGCCGTAGTTGCGAGTTGTTGGTCAACATGCAACTGGGGGCCACGAATAGGACCCAATACGAGTACGGGCACACAACTAGGGGGGTACGGATGCAACTACAATCAACCCCCACCCCCCCTAAAAACAACCCATGACCGTACTCTTGAGTTGTAGTTGCACTCGGGCTGGGTCGGTTTCAAATACAACAAAAAAAATTGAAAAAGACTTCGCCAGCGCTGACACCCTCCCTTCGACCCCCGGTTGCGGTAGGTCTTGCTGTTGCGCTACGGTGCTCTGAGTTGCGCTTGCGCCCGGGTTGGGGCGGTTGCAACTATAACAAAATAAACAAAAAAATTGAAAAGAAAGACTTCGCCGGCATACACACACAACCTTTAAAACAATAAAAAAAATTGAAAAAAAACTAAAAAATCTATATTTCCAAATAGAAAGGAAATAAAAGTACAAACAACGAAACTATAACTGAAACTAGTTGGACAGTACAAAGGTTGTGTGTGTATTATATTTCTTGCAGATTGTGCATAGTTTGGTTGTGTGTGCAGTTACACGCGAACGACAGAATATATGAGTAAAAGTTTTAAAAACAAAGAAAGAAAATGAAATGATTAAAAAGTTGGGCCCTTTCATCTCACTACTCTTTCCCACTTTCTATACAAAATAAGAAATAGAAATCATAAAAAGGAAAAAACATTGTATTGAGAAAAAACAACCTGAACACATCTGTAGTTGCAGTCAGACTACAATGTTTGCAATTGCAACTCTAGTGATGGACATGCAACTAGTCCAACAAACCTCCTTCCGACCCCAGTTTCAATCGGACTACAACACATACAGTTGCATGTCTAGTACTCCCTCCGCTTGGAATTACTTGTCGCATAAATGGATGTATCTAGACGTATTTTAGTTCTAGATACATTCATTTCCGAGACAAGTAATTCCGAACGGAGGGAGTAGTAGACATGCAACTGCAACTGGTAAAACAACTATTAATAATTATACTAAAAAATCTACTTTTTTTGAAAAATCTACAACAATTATTTTACATAAAATAAAGTACTAAAAATTGTATACGTTCAAACAATGGAAAAGTATCTCTTAGGAAAAAGCAACAACGCTGCTGAAGACAAGAAACAGAGGAATACAAATGCGACAATGATGCTTGGTGGCATCGGACAGAGAAACAAACTTAGCTTCTGAATATAAAAAGAATAAAAAAGCCACCTAAAAAGGCTGCTCCAGCGCTCCCTACATGGGCCACCGGCCTGCACTGCTCGTACGACGACACGAACAACCGGGTCGCTCATCTCGCACGAATAACTGCGCTTTTAATCTAACGGTTGACAAAGTGAATGAGACCAAAATAAATATCAGCTAGCTGAGTTTTAACAATCCCGTTAAATAAATCTTGATTTCAAAGAACCCACAAATAGCCCGCACGACTTGGGAATAAATCCTTGTATAATATTCTCGTAATTCAAGAGGTTTACAGCAATATTCATACGCAGTAGATAAAAAAAAAGGCCAAGGAGCATAAAAAAAACTGAACTCCCCCGTGGAAAAGGGGGAGAGCAGAAGAGAAAAACCCGTCTAGTACTACAAATACCGCCAGAAGTCAAACCTTATAAATATAGAGCCCCTGCCCCTGAGACATTAGAAAAGTATATACGCGAGCCAGCATTTCTAATGTTCCAAGGGTCGTTGACTTCTCTAGCAGCGCAATCCAAAATTCCAAATACGTATTGATCTACAAAAATTTGTATGGTTCAGACGCAAATTTCTTCAGTTCAACCTAACGTCGAAAGTCAACCACCACGGGGAATTCCATGGCGAGCCCAAGCATGGCGCGATCGGCTGGCTCCTCCTCCAGTGCCGGCTCGTTCAGGTCGAGCGCCAGCTCGGCCGTCGCGGCCTTCTTGTTGCCGCCCTCGTTCGGCCCGATGCCGAGGCCGAGGCTGAGGCCAAGCCCGACACCGGCCCCTGCCGCCGCGACGGCGCGGTGGCGGCGCATGTGGCCGCCGAGCGCCTGGCCGACGGCGAACTCGAGCCCGCAGATGGAGCAGCCGTGCACCTTGGGCTTGGGCGGCTCGGCGCCGGCGCCGTCCGCCAGGCGCGGCTTCTTGTGGCTGGCGCGGTGCCCGCCGAGCGCCTGGAAGGACGGGAAGCGCCGGTTGCAGGTCTTGCACTCGAACACCCTCTCCGGCGACGAAGGCCCGTAGTGGGCGTGGTGCTGGTGGTGGCCGGAGAAGAGCAGCAGGATGCGCGCCATGTCGCCGCTGTCCAGGTCCAGCAGGCTGACCGAGGTCGACTCGGCCTGCTGCCTAGACCTCTTCCCATGGGCCATTAGTCCAAGAGCAGAGCAGAAGAGCAGAAGATAACCGAGACAAAGCTAGCAGAAGGAAAGCTGATGGGCAGGTGCTTTCGGATGGGTCCGAATGGGTGAGGGGAAGAGAGGATCTGGCGCGTATTTATAGCTAGAGAAGTCCACTGTTGCATGCCAAGTGCGATCGATTTTCTTAATCGATCGAGCTTTCGCTTTGTCAAGGCGCGCGAGGAGCCGCGGTTCGTTAGGCCGCACGTCGCCGTGACGGCATGCATGGGGCGGACAAAAGAGGGGACGGATCCATCCATCGGTGGCCCGAGCTGAGCTGAGCCGCCGCGCGGCGAGCCGAAACCGTTCAATCTGGTTGCGCTAGAAATTAAAGCCGGGCCGTTCCGCTACTTCCATCGCTAGCTCGTCTCGTACCGCGCGTGCGCGTACTTGTTACGAACGAAGCTATATATATGGTGTGATGAGTGCTGTGCTGACTGACGATGGCTTTTTCGTTCGGGTTCCATTCCAGGTGAGCCCGCTGCTTTTCCATAGGATATAAACCCTGGCAAGCAACTGGGGCTGCTACTAGCTGAGAAGAGTGAGGGCTCTGAATTCCTACGCCCACTGATCCTGATCGATCACCCCCATGAGCGCCCACAGTTCACGGTGCTCGAGCTTTCGGTGAGAGAGACGTGCGCTTTCGATCCCGATCCTTTTCATGGTCGTTATTTTGTTGTTGCTGCGAAAGATCCTTTCCATGGTCGTTTGCTGTGACTGTGAGAGCTTTCATTTGTGCCCCCATTCGAAAAGATAACGAACATAGTGTGTCTCCTTTCATTGGCCTACACTACTAACTTATCTGTAAGATCAATGCTAGATCCGGTACCAGTCTCCGCTAAATAGATCCGGTGCCAGTCTACCCTGCAACAAAAAATATTTCAGTTAAGCTCCAGCTACCTCCAACTTTAGCACCACACCGTTTTGTTTTTTTTAGACGTGGTATGCATAATTGGCAGTGGTCCAGCACGAACCCATGCGTCCTGTGCCAGGGCAAGCAGGCGCAGTGAGACTTCTTTTGCATCAGACGAATTAAAATGAAAATTGTTTATGACGCTCGTCAGAACCGGCCTAGCAGAGACGAGTTCAAGGGGTGCACTGCACGTACTAATATATACATCACGCACAACGACTTCATTCGCTTCCAATAATTGAGACGAGAAATTCGGATCCCACTCTGTGTTGAAATGTGAGATGAGCCTAGAGCCCATATGACAATTTCAGATTTGATCTCTAAGGACCCATGTAGGTGGCATGACAAGGTGGTGGGAAGTTTAGTCCCACCATGCTAGTGGAAGGAAAGTTGGAGTGGTTTATAAGGGTGGCTCTTCTACATGTTATTGCAGCTTGAGAAGAGAAGAGGCCCACGCGCGCTCCTCCTCCTCCTCCTCCGCCCGCCTCGCCCCGCCGCGCCGCGCGCGCCCGCCATTCCTTTGCTGCTGCCGCCGAGAAGACCGAGGCCGACAAGAAGGCCGCCCAGGACGCTTTTGCTGCTGCCACCGCGGCGGCGGCTTCTGCATGGCCTAACCTCTCCTGATAATTTCTGTATTAGCAGTGCTAGCATTATGTGTAGATTTGTCTACTATTTGCGTAGTACGTGCTCGTTTAGATCAGCACCAGTATGTTGTTAGTTCTGTCAATGTCATGTTAGTTATCTACTTATGGATTAAATTAGTCGAAAAATTGCCTATTTTCTTAGCAATCCAAAAACCTATTATGTGTAGGAATTTTTCGGCAAGTGGCTTTGCCGCAGCACTGAAACCGGATAAGTTTACCGGTACGTATTTTAAGTGTTGGCAGACAAAGACCACTTTATGACTCACGGCTATGAACGTGTTCTGGGTCACCGGTGTGTCCACGGGAACGATTGCTCCTGAACAGGAGAAGACGTTCAGGGAGGCAAGCACTGTGTTTCTCGGAGCAGTTCTTAGCGTGATCGGAGATAAACTGGTCGACGCATATTTACATGTGCATGTCGCCAAGGACTTGTGGGAGGCGCTCGGATCTAAGTTCGGGGCCGCCGATGCAGGGAGCGAGATGTATATTATAGAGCAGTTCCACGATTACAAAATGGTTGAGAACCGTCCTGTACTGGAGCAGGCTCATGAGATAATATGCATTGTTAAGGAGCTTGAACTTTTGAAGTGCGAGTTACCGGGCAAGTTTGTCGCGGGCTGCATAATCGCTAAGCTCCTCAATTCCTGGAGGAACTTTGCCACCACTCTGAAACATCAAAGGCGTGAATTCTCTGTGGAGGATGTCATTGGCCATCTGAGTGTTGAGCAGAATTCGAGGGCAAAGGACTCGCACGAAAAAGGGGCCGAAGGAACTTCTGTTGCCAACATGGTGAACCAGAGGAACTTCAACTCCCACAGGTTCAAGGGAAAGAACGGTGTCCAACAGAATACCGACTTCAAGAAGAAGGGTAAGAAGACCTTCAAGAAGAACAAGAAGGATGAGGGCTGCTTTACTTGTGGTTCGGCTGAACATTGGGCCAACAAGTGCCCAAACAAGTTTAAGAAGTCAGGACAGGACTCCAAGTCTGTCAACATGATTGTGGGCAACAATGAGAATGGTGCATCTGGGTACGGTAATTTATTTACTGTTTTTTCAGTGTTTCAGCCTACCGATTGGTGGGTGGATACAGGTGCAGGTGTTCATGTGTGTGCTGACATTTCATTGTTCTCTTCTTACCAGGTCACAGGCCACGGGTCCGTATTGATGGGGAATGGCGCGAGTGCTTCTGTTCATGGTGTTGGCACGGTCGATCTGAAGTTTACTTCGGGAAGGATCGTGCAGCTGAAGAACGTGCAGCATGTCCCCGCCATCAAGAAGAACCTCGTTAGTGGCTCCCTTCTATGTAGAGAAGGGTTTAAGTTGGTATTCGAGTCTAATAAATTAGTTGTTACTAAGTATGGACTATTTGTTGGAAAAGGTTATGAGAGCGGAGGGATGTTCCGCCTTTCCCTCGCAGATTTCTGTAATAAAGTCGTGAACCATATTCATTCGAGTGTTAATGAATCTGAGGTTTGGCATTCACGTCTTTGTCACATAAGTTTCGGTGTTATGACGCGGCTAGCTAAGTTGGATTTAATCCCGAGTTTCACTTTAGCCAAAGGTTCTAAGTGCCTGTCATGTGTGCAAGCTAAGCAACCTCGCCAGCCTCACAAGGCTGCGGAGGAGAGACACTTGGCACCATTAGAACTCATACATTCTGATCTTTGTGAGATGAACGGTGTATTGACTAAAGGTGGAAAGAAATACTTCATGACATTGATAGATGATTCCACTAGATATTGCTATGTGTATCTCTTAAATACTAAAGATGAGGCTCTACACTACTTTAAAATCTATAAGGCAGAAGTTGAGAATCAACTTGAAAAGAAAATTAAACGAGTCCGTTCAGATCGTGGTGGAGAGTACTTCTCGAGTGTGTTTGATTCCTTCTGTGCGGAACACGACATTATTCATGAGAGGACGCCTCCCTATTCACCCCAGTCAAACGGGGTTGCCGAGCGGAAAAACCGTACTCTAACTGATCTGGTTAACGCCATGTTAGATACATCGGGTTTATCCAAGGCATGGTGGGGGGAGGCTATATTGATGGCATGTCATGTCCTGAATAAAGTTCCGATAAAGGATAATGAGATCACTCCCTATGAGAAATGGGCAAAGAGAAGGACAACACTCTCGTACTTGCGTACTTGGGGCTGTTTGGCGAAAGTTAACGTGCCGATCCCCAAAAAGCGTAAGCTTGGACCCAAGACTGTGGACTGCGTTAATTTGGGCTACGCTAAGAACAGCGTTGGCTATAGATTTCTAGTAGTGAAATCTGAGGTACCTGACCAGAAGGTCGGTACAATCATGGAGTCTAAGGATGCTACATTCTTTGAGGATATTTTTCCTATGAGAGATATGCAAAGCACTTCTAGACAGGAACCTGAGGAGACTCCTGAGCCTGCCGTTCCTATGGAATATTATGAACGAACACATGATGAAAATCCTGAGGAGGATGACGAGGAAACCCTTGGTAGGGGCAAGAGACAAAGGACTGCAAAGACCTTTGGTGATGATTTCTTCGTGTACCTCGTGGATGATACTCCCACTTCTATCTCAGAAGCGTATGCCTCTCCAGAAGCTGACTACTGGAAGGATGCGGTCCGTAGCGAGATGGATTCCATCATGGCTAACGGGACATGGGAGATCACTGAGCGTCCCTATGGTTGCAAACCATTGGGATGTAAGTGGGTGTTCAAGAAAAAGCTTAGGCCCGATGGTACGATTGAAAAGTACAAGGCTAGGCTTGTGGCCAAGGGCTATGACTAGAAAGAAGAGGAAGATTTCTTCGATACTTATTCACCTGTGGCTAGACTGACCACCATTCGAGTATTACTCTCGTTGGCGGCCTCACATGGTCTTCTCGTCCATCAAATGGATGTTAAGACGGCTTTTCTGAATGGAGAGCTAAATGAGGAAATCTACATGCAACAGCCAGATGGCTTTGTGATAGATGGTCAGGAAAGGAAGGTGTGTAAGTTGCTGAAATCTTTATATGGCCTGAAGCAAGCACCTAAGCAATGGCATGATAAGTTCAATACAACTCTGACATCTGTTGGTTTCGTTGTTAATGAGGCTGACAAATGTGTATACTATCGCCATGGTGGGGGCGAAGGAGTTATACTGTGCTTGTATGTTGATGACATACTGATATTCGGAACAAACCTCAAAGTCATTGAGGAGGTCAAATCGTTTCTGTCTCAGAACTTTGAGATGAAGGACCTTGGTGTGGCTGATGTTATCTTGAACATCAAGCTACTGAGAGATAATGAGGGTGGGATCACACTTCTGCAATCCCATTATGTTGAGAAGGTGTTGAGCCGTTTTGGATATTCGGACTGCACACCATCTCAAACACCATATGATCCTAGCGTGTTGATTCGAAAGTCCAAAGGCATGGCTAAAGATCAATTGAGATACTCTCAAATCATTGGTTCACTGATGTACCTAGCGAGCGCAACGAGGCCTGACATCGCGTTTGCTGTGAGCAAACTGAGCCGGTTTGTTTCCAAACCGGGTGATGTACATTGGCATGCTGTTGAAAGAGTTATGCGCTATCTGAAAGGTACTATGAACTATGGACTTCACTATACCGGAGACCCGTCGGTACTTGAAGGGTATAGTGATGCGAATTGGATCTCTGATGCTGATGAGATGAAGGCCACAACTGGGTATATGTTTACTCTTGGAGGTGGCGCTGTTTCCTGGAAGTCTTGCAAGCAAACGATCTTAACGAGATCGACAATGGAAGCAGAATTAACAGCATTAGACACTTCTGGTGTTGAAGCAGGATGGCTTCGAGATCTTTTGATGGACTTGCCATTGGTTGATAAACCGGTTCCGGCTATCCTTATGAACTGTGATAATCAGACTGTCATCACCAAGGTGAAGAGTTCAAAGGACAACATGAAGTCCAACAAACACATAAGAATGAGATTAAAAGCTGTCAGAAAATTAAGAAACTCCGGAGTGATAGCGTTGGACTATGTCCATACGGCTAAGAATCTGGCAGATCCCTTTACGAAAGGGCTATCGCGTGTAGTGATAGATAGTGCATCGAGGGAGATGGGTATGAGACCCACATGAGTTGCCATGGTGGTAACCCAACCTATGTGATCGGAGATCCCGTGAAGTAGGACCTGGGAAAACAAGCCAGTGGTGAACTGAGGAGAGTAACTTTACTAACCCACTCCGTTGGAGATGCAATACTCTCGGAAACTGTATGGAAGGATGACTACTGTCTTAATGTGTTCCAAGGCTTATATGTATAAGCAAGATGCTATCCTACAGAGCGATCTTTGGAGGAACACACCTATGTGAGCCCGACTGCTAGTCACAGTCTATGAGATTGGGGTGATCTCTAGTAAGCTCATGAATAGGCCAGGAGTGTGACTTATATGCTCCACCCGAGGGGTCAGCCTTCGGCAGCCCAGTACTAGTAAGACATGTGGTGAAACTTCTTTACGCCAAACTGACAATTCAAGGCATAGTCCATTGTTCATTTGTGAAGGAGTGTAGCTACTTGCTCTAGGTGAAGCTCAACCTTAACAGGTCTTCACTGAAACACTAGTATATCAAAACAACGTTTGGAACAAAGGACAAAGTGGGCCCCTGAGATCTGGTGGGGGATTGTTGAAATGTGAGATGGGCCTAGAGCCCATATGACAATTTCAGATTTGATCTCTAAGGGCCCATGTAGGTGGCATGACAAGGTGGTGGGAAGTTTAGTCCCACCATGCTGGTGGAAGGAAAGTTGGAGTGGTTTATAAGGGTGGCTCTTCTACATGCTATTGGAGCTTAAGAAGAGAAGAGGCCCTCGCTCGCTCCTCGTCCGCCGCCCGCCTCGCCTCGTCAGGATGCGCCGCGGGTTGCGGGAATGAGCCGAGCCGAGCTCACACCTATGCGCTTATTTTTGCCAGTCACTAACGGAGAGGTTCTGACAGCAGGGCCACGATCCGAGACGTCGGATAGTGGGCTGTCACGGACTCGGACGTGGGTCAAGCCCACGTCTCTCCACGCGGCTGCGTCTATATAAGTGTATTGTGTCCCCTAACCCTAGCCGCCACGATCAGATCACATCTGCTCCACGCGCACCGCCCACCGTCTTTCCTTTGCTGCTGCTGCCGCCGGTGACTCCATCCCGTCCGCCGCGTACACAGTCGACGGGAGAGAAGGTCTCCGAAACTTCGTCTCTCTGGTTCCTGTACGGGAGAGAGACGAATAGGTTTTTGGGAAGCGACTACGCGGCTGCTTGCCTCTGATCCACTACTTCCTCTACGTCCGCGCCGTCTCCGTCATCACCATGTCCAGCGACGCCGAACACGCCGCCGCCGAGAAGACCGAGGCTGACAAGAAGGCCGCCGAGGACGCTTCTGCTGCTGCCACCGCGGCGGCGGCTTCTGCATGGCCTACTGGAGGGTATACCACGTTTATCCCTCTCCTGATAATTCTGTATTAGCAGTGCTAGCATCATGTGTAGATTTGTCTACTATTTGCGTAGTACGTGCTCATTTAGATCAGTATCAGTATATTGTTAGTTCTGTCAATGTCATGCTAGTTATCTACTTATGGATTAAATTAGTCAAAAAATTGCCTATTTTCTTAGCACTCTGTATTATTTCAGTTGTAAAAGCGAGCGAGAGAGAAGAACAGGGTACACTTCGGCCGCTGACATCACCTGCTACAAACAACATATTCTTGCTCTACACTCAGAAGTCAAAGCGTATAAAAAGGCTTGTACGTCTGTGTGTTGTGTGCTTTGCTCATCATGTGCTATTATAAGAGTTGAAATTAAATAAGATCCATTACCTAATTTTATATCAAAGTCTGTACCTTGGTCAACACTTCGAGGAAGAACCAACCACTGTCCAAGGAACGGCTTACTAGTTCTTTTTAGACCTTGTACAATGCAAGGTGCTTACACAAATAAACCGGTTTTTCTGAAGTACTGGTGTCTATTTGTGTAGGATAGACGCTTAGTTAAGCATCCCTTATATAGAGATAAGCACCGATGCTTAGGAAAACTTGATTTACTTTACTAAGCACATCTCATAAGCACCTCGCATTGTAGAAGGCCTTAGTCTTTTACTAGATAGTTGTACTCATTAGAGCTTTGCATTCTTGAGTGCAAGCCAAGACTGATTATTTATGGACGTGAATAAAGTGTTGATGGCAGTTTAGAGAAGTCATCGGACGAACTATCGTCCCCACTCTTAGAAATGAACGAACGTTTGGCGAAAGCCTTTTTCGGTAAATGAACGAACGTTTTTGTTTAAAAAAAAACACTCCCATGGAATGCTCTAGACTTGTCATATGCGAAAACAGATAATTTTTTCACGACGTTGCATAAGAAATTGCCATGTTGTATAAATAGATTGTCATGCTGCAACAGAATAATTACCATGTGTTTTTAGGTCTTTGCCATGATTGTAGAATGGAGAATTGCCAGCCCAAAAAAATGGTGAAAATAACCATGCTCGGGATTTGCCATGCTGGCTGAAGGGAATTGCAATGATAATTCAACAGAAAAGGTGAAAAATGCCATGCTCTCAAACCAGACATTGCCATCCCAAATGTGCTCGCTCAAGTTGTTATCGGGCAAACCATTTAGTGTCGTCAGCTTGCAGTTCGGCTCAGAGGAGTTTGTGGGAGCGAATGCTTTAGGATTCACGTGCGGGATCCGACGTGCCTGCCGACATTCGCTGGGAATGGCTAAAAAATAAATGTTAGATTAGCATTTAGGTTGTTTATTCAGCTGGTAATGACATTCTGTTTAGAGCGAGACATTCTTGTTTACGTCAAAACATGTAACAACTACCAAGATGTTTCAAGCACACACGAGAAGTTATGTTTTTCATTTAGTAGTAGAAAAAATTGGCTGGCTAATTGAGGAAACATATGAAACCTTAATTAGCTGAACATGTCCAACTGAACTAGGCCTAGGGCCAATCCATGATGATGCAATGAAGTCAATGGATAGACTCACACTAAAAAACCAAAAACATGTGGATAAACAACTCCGCCAAAAATGGTTGCGCCCTGCCACATCGGGAGAGAAGAAGCAAGGTCTTCTATGGGAGGAGTGATGGGTTCTACGGTAGGGTGCGTCGACTGCAAATTAAAATTTCTTAAGCGCAAAAAACCAAGGACATGCTACAGGAGATGGATCATAGATCATTACCACTAGACGCGCAGTGCCGTGCAGCGGAAGTAGAGTTGAGGGAACACGTTCCCGGAGTCACCTCGCATTCCCGGAGTCGTCTCCTCCTTGTCGGTCTCCCACGTAGCCGATCGGATCCCGCGAACAGGTTCGCCGGATCGGCGCAAGTGCACCGCCTCTAACGGTATCCGCGCGTGCAGGAGGAACGTCATGCGGCGGACTGCTAGGTCTGATCACACAACCGGCGGCGAGTGGAGGTGGCTAGTTGCAACACATGCAAAGCCCTAATGACGGCGCCGAAGCGATCAACTGAATAAGTGTGCCGCACCTCTACTATTTATAGGCATCTGTCGCGGGCTCAACACTTGGGCCTTGCACGGATCCTAAAGCCCAAAGTCTACTCGGACGCGTTCCAAGTCCAGCTCGGATCACATCCGACCAGTGTCCTCTGAACTGACCTCGTAGGTTCCTTCCCTTAAGCGTGCGACCCCTTATGTTCAAGTCGGTTTGGTCACAGTTCGGATCACCTCCGACCTGCACGGTTGGTAGCGGCCTCTAGCAAGGCGTGCCGACCACCAAGCAGACTATGAAGCTGGTTAGGCGAACCTGTACAATGTGTCACACTTATTTTCCCTTTGCCTCACGATATATGTTGTCGGGCTAAAGGCGAGACTGTCATCCTTGTGCTAGCCCGACCTCTTTATCGTTCCAGTGATACCGACCACAAACTGAATTATCTAATCCTTGTCGCATGGCCATGCTTATCCTGGTCGGATCACACGAGGGGTCCAGAGTATATCTCTCCTGATCGGAGGGGCAAATCTCATCCTGCTCGACATGTCTCGCAGCATGGGACTGGACAAACCCGAACCTACCTTTGTAACTATCCAGTCACGGAGTAGCGTTTGGTCGGCCCAAAGCAAGTCTGTCATCATCCCGACTACATGTGTCAGCTCAGGTCTTAGGACATAGAACGTATGTTGTACTAGAGACTCACAGATGGCATATCGTTGTGTCTCATAGTTGGGTCTGTCCGACTCGGACCTTATCTACATCGAATCCGACCAGATCCTTCCGAGTCCATATTATCCGGTTAGCCTAGTGAGACCGAGCCATCCACCATGTCATACGTTAGTCTAGTCCGACGTGTGCCCACACGTCACTTGCGACTAGGGGCAATTTAGAATGTATCATACAACACAAGGTCTCATAGACAAGTCACGTACTTGCCAACAAGTATCATTGATTACATCCAAGGACTATCTTTATTCATCAACACATAGGAAATATCATCATACATGATTGCCTCTAGGGCATATCTCCAACAAGGAGTCGACCTAGGATGCTCATGCGGTGTCAAGGGAACCTCCACCTAGGAGAACCCCAACAACAACCTCGTTGCCCACATGACACGAGACCAACAATTTTGGTCGAACTTCTGATAGCATCTCACACCCTATGCAACTCGTGCACACCACCGTTCACTATCGCCGCAATGACACATGTCACATGCCATGAAGTTGCAACACCACATGACCCGAGTACCTCGCAACAGTTCGCATATCATGGCAATTCGCATGAGTCGGCCACCTCTCTAGCCTCTTCCCATGGTTCAGACGTTGGATCTGTCCTTACAAATATCCAATTAACAAGATGAAATGTTCTTTCTATTGTATAACATGAATTCCAAGATTCTAGAGTTTGTCGAGGTGGAGCTCCATATCCATGATTTTTTGGTTTTTTCTTGTGTTGATCCATTCCTGCTTTTCTGGAGTAGTTGTTGTGGAGTTTTAAGAGAAGAAGTTTGTTTCGACCATCTGCTCCATGAGTCTAATTTACTTAAAGTCTTTTTGATTCAAAGGATTTTCATATAAATTTTGACGGATCAAAATCCTTCGGACTTTTTTTTTGTATTGGTCCTTATATGATTGAACCCTATAAGAATTTTACTAAGGATTCCTTTGTACTACATTTCTTAGGAATTTTAGCTTTCACTTAAACCTCTTCGAGAGAATTCTTTGTTTTCTTTTTCTTTCGTTATGTTACCAAACAAATTAAAATCTTGTAGGATTACATGGGCATGACGTTACAATCTTATGTTATTTTTATTCTTGCGTTTTTGCAATCATGCGAATCAAAGTGACCCGCGGGCGCTTTATGGAAGGAAAAAAAAACTTGTGAACAGGCACTGACACCTTGCATATTCAGACAATTTGTGCTACTATTGTAATGTGGCTTGTGGTTGCGGAGTGCGAAAAAAAAACGTCTCTTCCAACAAAAAAATGTTGGTGCCAGGCCAAGTTGTTCAGGCAGTTGGATTAGGGGTAGCTCAACTCAGAGTTCGTCAAGTGTTAAGCTCATGTCGCATATGAGTACTTTTTTTTTAATAATGCAAACGAAGTTCATCTCCACGTTTCCCCGCTTCTTGGTTGTGATCCACAGAGCACACGAACAGTTGCACTGCTCATGGTAATCTCTTGTTTGCAGTGGCAATCCAGTTCTATTATTACTCAAGTAAAAAAAAGCCATATTCTTTGTAATCTTAAAATGAGACAATGGTTTCGTTGCGACGTCATTCTGCGAGGGTTTGTGATTGTTGCATGTTATGTATGTTTGTTGGTTGACCGTGGTGCCATGGAGTTTCTTTCTTAGAGAGTAGTCCGCATGTGGCCTATATATATCGGTTTTCGTCCAGTTTTTCGTCAATTAACTGGGCAATTCTCTTCTTCTTAATTAATCGATGAGATAAATCTTTTGCCTCTGTTTCGAAAAAAATGAGACAGGCTTTATACAGAAAACAAAATCGTCCAAATTCATTGTTTCTGAACCAAATAGATATCTATATCTATACCTACTATTAAAGGGAATGGGTATTTTTGGTTTGATTTCGCTTTGTTTCGTCCCGTTTAGGTGTTTTTTTTTCTTTTGTTTCGCCTCGTTTAGGTGATTTCTTTCCTTTTTGGTTTCCTCCGGTTTAGATGATTTTTATTATCTGAGGTGGTACTAAAAATCCGTCTGTCCTGGAACCGTACAAACGTTTTGCTGTGTTGTTGTGCTTTTCTGCCTGGGCCATAGCTACTTTCTTCCGTCATGGGCCAAGCTGGGCTGCTGCAGCGAGAAGTGAAAAAAGCGAGAGAAAAGAAACTCACCACATTCTACGATGTTCAAACACCGGACTTCCTCTCCTTTAGGCAAAGCAGCAAACCAACTCAGCTAGCATTCAACTGTGCTACAAAATAGGGTACATTACTTAATAGTCCCACCACAATTCTTTACCCCTAATGGACCTCCCTGCTTGGCAAAAAAAATATATGTCCGTTCCGCATCACCCTCTATGCACGACTCCACCCTGTGCCTCGGGCTTTGTACATTATTATTAGCTAGAGCATGCATGGTCGTGTGTTCGAGGGCTCTAAACATGATGCATGTGTCAAAGACAAAATGAGACAAAGGGGTCCAGAGTCCAAACCGATTGTATTCTTCAATAACTCAAATATTTTTTGAGAGTCCCTAGTTTGGCTCATGGTGGTGCAGGAAAAAGGATAAGCAGCCATATGTTTTGAAATAGATGATGGCGTAGACATTTGAGAGGTTTGATCCAGATGGAGAAGAGGATAAGCAGCAATATGAGTTCCGCTTCATGTTCAAATAGATGATGTGGACCTTTGTGAGTTTTGAGCCATACTTACTAGATTGGTAGCATGATATTTTTTTCCGTTGCAATGCACGGGCATGTGTGCTAGTTAGACTAACAAATACAGAGTATGTACTCCTAATAACAAGTTGGATTAATCAAAAAAATAACAAGTTGGATTATAAGATCACCTAATGCACTTATCAGCGGGAAAAGATGGGGTTGACACGTCTCTCTGTTGAGTGCCGAGTAGTGGCACGATCGATGAGCCAACAGCTGCCTATTAAAAATAGTTTTATTTATAAAAAAATACAAATAGGTTAGGAGCCCTACCCTTCGCAGCAGCCAAAGTGCACAGACCTAGTCTTTCATTGGCGTCACGGATTGGCCTTGCACGGCACTGAAGGTAGGAGACACCAAATAAAATGGGTATAGAACTATTCAGTTAGGAGTCCAATGCTTGTATACTATCCCTTGTTCCAGAGAACGCTTCTATACTCTGAAATGGTGAGAAATAAAGTTAAAAAAGTCATAAATAATGAAAAAAAATGCGTCGAAGAGCTAGAACATTTGGCTGGATTAGTGTTGGGCTGACATTTGCACAAGAAGATAATGACATTTCTGACTGATCCCTTAAAAATAGTGGAGTGTCCGGTGGAGTAAAAGCTTAGTGGAGTATATATACTCCAAGTTTTGACCGGACCTATCCGACCTCCTATATATACCAAAAAGGCTTTCGCCCCGTTTTATAAATAAAGCAACCACCGAGCACAAAGTTATCAAGGTACCAACCGAACAACAAACACACAGCCACCGCAGGAAGATCCGACAAGCACGCACACACACAGAACCCAGGTTCAGCTGTGGGCACAGCACAACAAGCCCAACACAGGCACACGACATACAACACACAAAACGGAGGTGGCGAGGAATTTTTGTTTTTCTAAACTTTGCAATTCTAGTATAAATTGCAACTAGATATTAGCACACATATAGAAACTAAACATAAATTTAAATGTTCAAGCAAATATGAATATAGTTTACGAACCGAATTCAAAGTATACAAACCAAATTATTCAAATTTAAACACGCCAAAAATGTAGCAAATAGCATGTGATAGGACAACTAGGACTCACTAAGACGTTGCCAGTGATGCTCAACAAGATCTTGTTGGAGCTGAGAATGAACTTGACGGTTCTCAACCTTGCGATGCATCTCAAGGAATGCCAAGATCCTGTTCGTATCATACTCTAGCTCAACCGGAGTCCCGTTGGTGATGTACCGAAAGTTCTCAGGCATATCTCTCGTCTTCAATGATCATGCTATGTAATATGGTGCAACAAGTCATGATCCGCCATAGAACCATGGAGTTCCAGTACTCGGCAGGGCCATGAACAATTGCAATGTGCTTCTGAAGCACAACGAAGGCTCTCTCAACATCTTTCCTAGCAGCTTCTTGATATTGGGCAAAGTGAATGTTTTAGTTACCTTTTGGACGTGGAATTGTTTTGACCAAGGTGGCCCATGGTGGATAGATGGCATCCCCAAGGTAGTAACTCATCGAGTAGTTGTGCCCGTTGATCGAGTAGTTGCAAGCAGGAGCTTCACCTTTAATAAGCATAGAAAACACTGGTGATCTCAACAGCACATTCAAATCATTGTGAGAGCTAGGAAAACCAGAGAATGAATGGCACATCCGAAGATCCTTCAAAATCATCGTCGTCTTCTTCCTCTTCGGATGACGACGAGTCCTCCAAAGCCATCTTCCTCAACCTCTTCATCTACAATTCAAACGGTTAGGTTCAATCCAAACGGCTCAGTTCACAAAGAAACAATAAAAAAACTCACCTAGCCAATTCATCGAACAATTGCGGTGCGGTGGTGGTGCACCGGCCAATCGGTGTCATTCTGACCAAATAGGCAAGCGACGACAAGAGGGAATGACCTGCAGCGGTGTGCAATCAACGTGAGATGCGGCAGCTGACAGAAAAAGAAGAAACAACGAAGCAATTGGACGAATCAACAATGGCGACTGCGGCCGCGGTTCACCTAAATCCGGCGACAGTGACGGTTTGAATGGGCTCGACGTCGGGCAGAAGGGCGGCAAAGGGCGGGGGAGACAACGAGGTAGCGACAAGGCTGGCGGGGGGTCGCCGGGAGTCGCGTCGGTGAAAGTGCAGGGGCGGGGGCGACGCGAGGGAGAGGCGCAACTTTTACTCAGCTGCCGCGTGGTGGAGTAAATTTAAGAAGATTTTTTGGGAGGGTGGCGGATAAGGGATCGATTAATCAGTCAGCGGAGTAAACCGTTTATAAGGGATCAGTTAGAAATGTCGTAAGTTCATTCTTTTCCCCTTGATGAGGAGGGAGTGTCCTTGTAGAGTGTAGGTGTAGATAACTCGGGTATATCTGACTGCAACATGAGCATTGCTTTATGTGCACTGGAAATGTGACTGCTTTTGTTCTTTTATGATGAGCTCGAAAGAAACTCGCTCGCCCAAAGTCATTGAGATAAAACATATCAATGCGGGAGTCTCAGTGTCCTTGTAGAGTGTAGGTGTAGATAACTCGGGTATATCTGACTTCAACATGAGCATTGGTTTATGTGCACTGGAAATGTTACTGCTTTTGTTCTTTTATGATGAGCTCGAAAGAAACTCGATCGCCCGAAGCCATTGAGTTAAAACATATCGATGTGGGAGTCTTAGTTCCTCGTGTGGTTGTGGAAGAGGCTTCGTGAAGATGTCAGCAAGTTGATCCTTCGATGAGATGAACTTAATACAAAGTAGCTTCTATGCAACACATTCTCGAACAAAATGATAGTCAACATCAATGTGCTTTGTCCGAGCATGAAACACCGGATTAGATGAAAGATATGTAGCACCGGTGTTGTCACACCACAGAATTGGAGGGCGAGCTTGAGGGACTCTCAACTCTCTCAATAGAGACTGTACCCATATGATCTCAGCAGTTGCATCAGCAACTGCTTTGTACTCAGCTTCAGTACTACTGCAAGACACTGTTGCTTGCTTGCGAGCATTCCAGGCGATCAAGTTAGAACCCAGAAATACCGCATAACCCCCCGTGGATCGCCTGTCATCAGGACTTCCAGCCCAATCTGCATCTGAAAAAGCTGAGAGCTCACACGACGGTGCCGGCTGAAGAAGCAAACCATAGGAGGCAGTAAGACAGACATAACGCAAAATACGCTTCACAGCTAACCAATGAGATGTCCTGGGTGCATGCAGGAATTGACACACACGGTTGACTGCATAGGAGATATCAGGCCTGGTAATAGTAAGGTATTGCAGGCCACCAACGAGACTGTGATACTCAATAGCATCATCAGGTGAAAGGTACTCTCCATCAAGTGCAGACAACCGATCAATGGCAGACATCAGAGTGATAGCATGTTTGCATTTCAGCATCCCAGCACGACGCAACAAGTCCAAGGAGTACTTCTTCTGAGTAAGAGTCAACCCAGCAGAAGACCGTGAGACCTCCAGACCAAGGAAAAAATGCAGAGCACCTAAATCCTTGACAGCAAAATCACCACTGAGTGCAGTCACAAGACGATCAGCAACAGCACCTGAGGAACTGATGAGAATGATACCATCAACATAAACCAAGAGATACATCGTTACCTCAGGACGCTGTAGTAGAAATAGCGACGTGTCAGCAGTGGAGGGAGTAAACCCAAGAGCCTGAAGAACATATCCAAGGCGAGCATGCCACGCACGAGGAGCCTGTTTGAGTCCATACAACGCCTTGACCAGACGACAGAGATGATGAGGACGTGCAGGATCAACAAAACTAGGCGGCTGACGCATATAAACCTCCTCCTCCAGAATTCCATGTAGGAAAGCGTTCTGCACATCGAGCTGACGAAGAAACCATCCTCGAGTAACAACAAGAGACAGCAGCAAATGAATGGTAGTAGGCTTGATGACTGGACTGAACGTGTCTTCATAATCAAGACCATACCTCTGTTTGAAGCCCTTGGCGACAACCCGTGCTTTGTAGCGTTCAATAGAACCATCAGCATGCCTCTTGACTTTAAAAACCCACTTGGGATCAATGACATTGACGCCGGACACTGGAGGAACAAGTTGCCAGGTATCATTTTGTTGTAAAGCCTGAAACTCCTGTTCCATTGCAGCACGCCAGTGAGGGATGCTCAGTGCAGCCTGAAAGTGTCGAGGCTCTGCAGTTGGATCAGCAGCAGTATGAGCCATGCAAGCAGTGAGCCATGCGATAGTCCCATCCTTTCGTTTCTTCGGACAAAAAATGCCAGACTGACTGTGTGTTCGAGGACGAAGGGAAACTGCAGTAGGCTGGGCGGGCAACGCCGGACTCGGCACAGGTGATAGCGGCGAGGCCAAAGACCCTGACGAGCTCGCGCCAGAACTCCCTGGCGCCGGGGAAGCCGGTGGCGTCGAGACGGGCGAAGCCAGCCCACTAGAGGCCGAGACCTCTAGGTCAGGCGAAGCGGCGGCTGGCCCAGCCAGTGCAGGCGAGGCGGACGTTGAGCCAGGCAAGAGGGCCGCCGGCCTAGGCGAGGTGACCAATGGGTCGGGCGAGGCCATCGTCGGGACGGGTGAGGTCGGTGCCCGCGGGGCAGCCTCCACGGGCGGAGCGGCGGCGGGTTGACGGGCGCCACCCGACATGCATGGCCCATGCACGGGTGCAGTATCCCAGTCACGCGCCTCATCCATCACTTGTTCATCGAGGAGCTCGAGGCAAGCGCCGCGTCCAATACCTGCAGCATGATTAGGAAGCAACGCAGGAGCATATGCAACATCCACAAATTGATCAAGCGAAGGTATAGACGTGTGAACAAGTGGTGTATGAGTGGTAGAGTTCGCCGAAGTGCACGAAAGGGGAACACATTTTCATCAAATACAATGTCACGAGATATGTAGACGCGATTTGTGGGAACATGTAGGCACTTGTACCCTTTGTGAAGGGAACTATACCCGAGAAAAACACACTTCTTAGACCGGAACTCTAGCTTGTGCTTGTTATACAGACGTACGTGAGGCCAGCACACACACCCGAACACCTTGAGGAATGTGTAGTCTGGGATTTCATTGAGCAAGAGTTCAAGCGGGGTTTGCATTTTCAGAAGTCGTGAGGGAAGTCTATTGATCAAAAAACAGGTTGTCGAAAAAGCATCACTCCAGAACCAGAACGGAACGGAGGCATGAGCGAGCAATGTGATGCCAGTTTCTACAAGGTGACGATGCTTACGTTCAGCGGTTCCATTCTGTTGATGTGTATGAGGACAAGACACACGATGCCAAATCCCAAGTTTGTAAAAAAACGAGTTGAGGTTGTGGTATTCACCCCCCCCCGAGTCGGATTGAACATGAATGATTTTCTGCTTAAGGAGACGCTCAACGTGTGCTTGAAACTGAATGAAAACATCAAACACATCAGGCTTGCGCTTAATAAGATACAGCCAAGTAAATCGACTATAAGCATCAATAAAACTGACATAATAATTGTGACCACTAACAGACGTTTGGGCTTGACCCCATACATCAGAAAACACAAGCTCAAGAGGATGTTTCACAACACGACTAGACTCTGAAAATGGAAGCTGGTGACTCTTGCCCTGCTGACAGGCATCACAGATAGTTTCGACAGTTTTATTGGACACAATTGGTAGTTCATGACGATGCAACACATGACGAACTATAGGAGCAGCAGGGTGACCAAGGCGCGCATGCCAGTGCGTAGGTGACACACGAACACTGCTGAACGCCTAAGGAGAAGACTGCATGGAAGGTGTGGACGGCGCGTCAAGTGCATATAGGCCATGGCGAAGACGACCGCTAAGCAGAATGGCCCTCGTGTCCTGGTCCTTGATAAAGAAACGAAAAGGATGAAACTCAGCAAGGACATTATTATCACAAGTAAGTTGAGGAATAGACAACAAACTACGCGTAGCAGAGGGAACACGAAGAACGTTTGAAAGATGCAGTTTGCAAAAATTGTGTGCAAGAGGAGAGGCCTAACCAACATGGGGGATGCGCATACCTGCTCCGTTGGCGGTGTGCACCTGATCATGGCCACGATATGGTTGCTGAGTAGAGAGCTTGCCCATCTCGCTGGTGAGGTGGTTGGTAGCTACCGTGTCCATATACCACGTAGGATCAATGTAGTAGGACGGAGTGTGTCCATGATCATGACTCATCACGACCATGGACGTTCTCAATGAGATTGTCATAATCATCATCGAGCCCGTTAAGCACAAAGCTGGTGAAGTCCTCATCCTGAAGCGGCTGACCAACGGAGGCCAATGTGTCGGCGAGGCCGGTCATCTTGTTGAAGTAGTCTATGATGCTGAGGTCGCCAAGCTTGGTCTCGCCCAGCTCGGTGCGTATAGAATGAGCACGCGCCTAAGAATGGGAGGCAAAGCTAGTGTGAAGGGCCGCCCACGCCTCCCGAGATGTAGCAGCGAAGATGACTAGCGACGAGATGCTCGGAGTGAGCGAAGACTGGATAGTGGAGAGGATGGTCTGATCCTGGGCCACCCATGTGTGGTACGCCGGATGATGAGGAGGCGGACACGGGATGGATCCGTCAACGTAGCCCTCCAAGTAGCGGCTCCGCAGAAGAGGCAACACCTGAGCACGCCACGGCAGGTAGTTGTCCGGCACAAGCTTCACATGCAACATATGCAAGAAGTAAAATGGCGACGGCACCGCCGCCTGATAAGCATGGCCATGCATTGGTGCGTAGAGGCCCATCGCCGGAGCCGTCTCATGATGAGCGGCAGGCACCGAGTATGGTGGTTAGGGGCCAGGAGGACCCGTCGCTAGGGCGTTGTAGCTCGCAGCGACCGGGGCCCCATACGACGAGGCGGCCGCGGCACCATGGGGCGGCTGCGATGGCGCCAGGTAGGGTTGTGGCTCCGTGTAGTGGTGCGGTGGCGGCGCCGAGTAGGGGTGCCGCGGAGGCACCGAGTAGGGTTGCGGCGGCGGTGCACCATAGGTTGACGGTGCACCGTAGGGTTGTTGAAGAGGCGGTGCACCGTAGGGTGGCACCGGCCAGGATGACGGCGGCGGTGGTCCACCATGGGCCGACGCAGGTGCGCCGTAGGAAGGAGGGCCAGCGCCGTAGGTCGTCACGGAAGGAGCACCATATGGCGCCGCGAGCTCCGTCGAGGCAGCGGGATTGCCGTGGACTCCCGATCCAATCGGGGACCCTGGCGGCGGCAGGGCACCATAGGCCGTCAGAAGGGGCAGTGAGGAGAGGAACGGAGATGTAGGAGCAAGGGTCGGCACAACGACAGCAGTAGCGGCGACAGAGCACTACAAAAAAAATACACTTCTGTGATGATACGTGTTTGTCACAGTAGGTCACGTTTTTTGTCATGCATGTACATCCATGACAAATTTATGACAGAATCAAGATAGTCATACCTGTGCTGTCGTAGAAGTGTTCCATGACATTACCAAAATTATCATCACGGAAGTGTCCACTTCCATGACGATAAATCGCACGTCACAGAAGTGCTTTCGTTAAGGGTGACCGACACATGGCATCCACCGTAATGGAACACCGTTAAGCTATTGGGTCGGGTTTTGGCTCCGATAACCCATTAACAGCCCCGACCAATGGGGATTTTCCACGTGTAAAATCATCATTGGCTGGAGGAAACACGTGTCGGCTCACCGTTGGGACAGATGTCATCCGTTCATTGGACCGAAGTCACCTATGATACGGCGACACATGGCACGGCCCAACAGAGGCCCATTCCTATGAAAAGGCTGGCCCGTTTGACTTGGTCAAAAGGTGGCGGCCCGGCCCACGGAAAGCCTGTTAACGGCCTGTTCGCATATAGCCCATTTACAGCCCGCTAACCCAGGGCCCGTTACGCCCTATCCGAATTAGGCCCAGTAGCGTCAACTGGGCCGTCCAATATGATTCAGCCCGTTTTAACTTCCGGCCCATGTGTGGCCCATGACTTCTTTCGGCCCATATGAGGACCTTTGTAACTCTTGGCCCATTAACGGCCCGTGGTGAAACTGGCCCGTAATGAACAGTGTATCACTTCATACCCATTAACGACCCGTTATTCCATTGGGCCGTTTCCAGCCCAAGTTATCTTTCGGCCTTCTCAAGGCCAATTGATTCTTGGGCTCATTTGCAGCATTCGGTTACATACGGCCCGTTACTGTCATTTTCTGCTTGTGGGCCAAATTCAGCCCGTCGTTATAGTCGGCCCGTTTGCGGACCGTTAATACGTTGGGCTGTTTTCATGTCAAAAAACCCGTTGGGCTGTTTTCATAGAGTTATCAAATACGACCTATTAACGGCCCATTATGGTCCACGAATAGTACGGCCCATGATTGGTGAAATGATGCTACGCCCCGTAGAAGGCCCATGGATCCTACGACCCATATGAGGCCCATGGATAGTACGGCCCGTAGAAGGCCCATGGATCATACGGCCCGTAGAAGACCCATGGACCCTACGGCCTGTAGAAGGCCCATGGACCCTAAGGCCCGTATAGAAGGCTGATGGATCCTACGGCCCGTATAGAAGGCCAATGGAGCTGCCTTACTAACTGCTCTTATTTGGGAGCTCTGTGGTGGAGATGGTGCTGTGTCAACAGGAACTGGGTTACTATCGGCTGGGGTTGGGGTTAGATTGGGTGAAGCTGGTTCTCTGTCCATCGCAGTAGGGGTACAATCTGCGAGAGTTTGGGTTATGTGTGGTAGGTCTGGTTCTTCTGCATGTACAACCGGGGTGCTATCTCCACCAAGAGGTAGCACTGTTTTATTTGAAGACCGTGTTTTTATTCCGCTAGATACTGGCATCACCCGCTCTAATTCAAATGGCTGATAAACAGGAAACATAGTTGAATGTACAGATATTGTATGAGAGACAGATGCAATAGATAGTGTGGAAAAAAGAGGGCATGAAATAGTTGACATGTATATTGTTTAACTAAAACGGATAGCATGACATAATTTCACATATATGATGTCTATCTAAACTGGATAGCATAGCATAACATAATTCAAAGATATGATGAATAACTAAACAGGATCGCATGACATAATTCACCTACATGTTATCTAAGTAATCAGGATCGCATCATTTAATTCACATATGTGATTTATATGCTAAACAGAGGGCATTCGATATGATGACCGAACTAAGAACATGGTGTTGAATATTGTGTATATGATGTCTAAACTATGCAATGCAAAACACCGTATGCATGATATGAGCAGTATAACCGTGCCAAGTTAGAGCATACACCTCAATGGGGGAATAGGACTGGTCATCTGTTTCTGAATCCATCTCTGAGGAGCTATCGGGACCCAACAAGAGATATGCTTCGACAGGTAGCACTGTCTGCTCTGAAGGCCTTGTTTTCACTCCAGATTTTTCCATCTCCCACCCAAATGGCTGATTCACAAGAAGAGTAGTTTAATGTACAAACATTGTCGACAAATGGAAATGTAGTGAAGAAAAGGATGGGCAAGATATCATTCAAATATATGATGCCTGGTTAAACGGGATGGCATTGCACATTTCACATATATTATGGCTGGCTAAAAGACATGAGACTGCATAATTCCCATATATGATATAGAAACTAAACAGGTGGCATTACAGAACATGTCTAACTAAGAAGATGACATATATGATGTCAAAAGTAGGCACTGCAAGGCAACATATGCATGATATGACTAACATCATCATGCCAAGGTAGAGCAAACACCTTGGGGGGGGGGTAAATAGGAGTGGTCAGCGGCGTCTGAATACGCCTCAGAACAGATATCTTCCTCTGGATTACAATCTAGAGAGGGGTGGGGAGGGTTTGCCATTGAACCCACCATGGAGCGATGTCTGTATGACATTGTATTGCCGCGCAAAACTCTTCTCTTTTTCTCTACATGTTCAGCATGACTGTGTACAATATCTGACATGCATACGAAAAAAATATGGTGAGATTATGTAAGGAGAGCATGCAGAAATTTAGAGTGATGGTAACAACCAGTGGATCGATGTTTTTCCGTTGAACCAAAATAGCCCTAATGGATCGACGTGAATGTATAGTAATAAGTGATGCAACAAGTGTACAAACTCTTTGCCGTAGCCGTGTCAACCTCAGCATCATTGGGTTGGTCGCTGAAGCAGTTGAGGCAGAGGTGGCCGTCGGAGGTGTGGAGGAAGATCTGAGGAATCTGTAGACGGTGTCCAGGGCACTGCTCTGTTGTGATGGATCGTTCTGTCGTTGGAGCAGCTCCGGTGAGCCGTAAGACGTCAAGGCTGAAGCAGCACAATACAGACATCATAAATCTCAAGTGGGATTCTAATAGCATCTCCAATAGATGATGTAAAATGGATGTAAAATTAACATCACCAAAAACCACCTGACTACAACAGATGAGGTAAAAACTTTTGACTCTGAACTTAACTGTCGAAACTGAAATTTACTGTGGAATCTGAATGCTACTGTCGAAACTGAACGCAATGGTACTAGAGAGGCACTTGACATGTAGTTTAGGGAGGGCCTGCAGTTCATCTTCAACCTGCACCCCCCCTGAGCCGCCAGCCACCACCGGCCGAACTGTCGGCCCCAGCGCCGCCTCGCCGCCCCGAAACAACTCGCCACCGCTGCTCCGGCCAGCCCTCTAGGCCCCCCTCCCCCACCCTGAACCCTAAGATAGATAGTGGGGTACCTCTCTGGCGAGCCCCCGTCCCCACTGCGGGTGGTTCTTCCTTAACTCCAGCGAGCCCCCCCCCCCACCCCTGAAAATTGACTCACCCAAAAGTCGATTCAGTCGACTGAAGTATGGCTTAATCGGAGCAGAGCAGCAGCACGAGCGAGGGGGAGAGCAGCAGCATTAGCTAGGCGCGTGAGCGATAGAGCGAGAGCCGGAGCAGCAGCAGCAGCGCGAGCGAGCGAGCGAGAGCCGGAGCAGCAGCAGCAGATCCGGCTGGTATGGACGTTGCCGCCGAAGGGGCCTCACACTGGGGGAGAGCCGCCATGGAGATGTCGCCCGCGGCGCCGGCTTTGCTACCTCTTGAGCACTGCGTTGGATTTCCCCGGAGAGGAGAGGATGATGCAACAAAGTAGTGTAAGTATTTCCCTCAGTTTTTGAGAACCAAGGTATCAATCCAGTAGGAGGCCACGCACAAGTCCCTCGTACCTGCACAAAACGATAGCTACTCGCAACCAACGTGATTAGGGGTTGTCAATCCCTTCACGGTCACTTACGAGGGTGAGATCTGATAGAGATGATAAATAATATTTTTGGTATTTTTGATATAGAGATGCAAAGTAAAAAGTAAAAGGCAAAGTAAAAACAAAGCAAGTATTAAAGTAATGGAGATTGATATGATGAATATAGGCCCGGGGGCCATAGGTTTCACTAGTAACTTCTCTCAAGAGCATAAGTATTCTACGGTGGGTGAACAAATTACTGTTGAGCAATTGACAGAATTGAGCATAGTTATGAGTATATCTAGGTATGATCATGTATATAGGCATCACGTCCAAGACAAGTAGACCGAAACAATTCTGCATCTACTACTATTACTGCACTCATCGACCGCTATCCAGCATGCATCTAGAGTATTAAGTTAAAAACAGAGTAACGCCTTAAGCAAGATGACATGATGTAGAGGGATAAATTCATGCAATATGATAAAAAAACCATCTTGTTATCCTCGATGGCAACAATACAATACGTGCCTTGCTGCCCCTTCTGTCACTAGGAAAGGACACCGCTAGATTGAACCCAAAGCTAAGCACTTCTCCCATAGCAAGAACTACCAATCTAGTTGGCCAAACCAAACGGATAATTCGAAGAGACTTGCAAAGATAACTCAATCATACATAAAAGAATTCAGAGAAGATTCAAATATTATTCATAGATAAGCTGGATCATAAACCCACAATTCATCGGTCTCAACAAACACACCACAAAAAGAAGATTACATCGAATAGATCTCCACAAGAGAGGGGGAGAACATTGTATTGAGATCCAAAAAGAGAGAAGAAGCCATCTAGCTACTAACTATGGACACGAAGGTCTGAAGTAAACTACTCACACTTCATCGGAGGGGCTATGGTGTTAATGTAGAAGCCCTCCGTGGTGGATGCCCCCTCCGGCGGAGCTCCGGAACAGGCCCCAAGATGGGATCTCGTGGATACAGAAAGTTGCGGCGGTGGAATTAGGTTTTTGGCTCCGTATTTGATCTGTCGGGGGTACGTAGGTATATATAGGAGGAAGGAGTACGTCGGTGGAGCAACAGGGGGCCCACGAGGTAGGGGGCGCCCCCACCCTCGTGACCGCCTCTTTTGTTCCTTGGAGTAGGTTCCAAGTCTCCTGGATCACGTTCGGTGAGAAAATCACGTTCCCGAAGGTTTCATTCCGTTTGGACTCCGTTTGATATTCTGTTTCTTCGAAACACTGAAATAGGCAAAAAACAGCAGTTCTGGGCTAGGCCTCCGGTTAATAGGTTAGTTCCAAAAATAATATAAAAGTGGAAAATAAAGCCCAATATAGTCCAAAACAGTAGATAAAGTAGCATGGAGCAATCAAAAATTATAGATACGTTGGAGATGTATCAGGCATCCCCAAGCTTAATTCCTGCTCGTCCTCGAGTAGGTAAATGATAAAAAGAGAATTTTTGATGCGAAGTGATACTTTGGCATAATTTCAATGTAAATCTTCTTAATTGTGGCATGAATATTCAGATCCAAAAGATTCAATACAAAAGTTCATATTGACATAAAAATAATAATACTTCAAGCATACTAATCAAAGCAATCATGTCTTCTCAAAATAACATGGCTAAAGAAAGTTATCCCTACAAAATCATATAGTCTGGTTGTTGCTCTATCTTCATCACACAAAGTATTTAATCATGCACAACCCCAATGGCAAGCCAAACAATTGTTTCATACTTTAATAATCTCAAACTCTTTCAACTTTCACGCAATACATGAGCGTGAGCCATGGACATAGCACTATATGTGGAATAGAATGGTGGTTGTGGAGAAGACAAAAAAGGAGAAGATAGTCTCACATCAACTAGGCGTATCAACGGGCTATGGAGATGCCCATTAATAGATATCAATGTGAGTGAGTAGGGATTGCCATGCAACGGATGCACTAGAGCTATAAATATATGAAAGCTCAACAAAAGAAACTAAGTGGGTGTGCATCCAACTTGCTTGCTCACGAAGACCTAGGGCACTTTTGAGGAAGCACATCATTGGAATATACAAGCCAAGTTCTATAATGAAAAATTCCCACTAGTATATGAAAGTGACAACATATGAGACTCTCTATCATGAAGATCACGGTGCTACTTTGAAGCACAAGTGTGGTAAAAGGATAGTAGCATTGTCCCTTCTCTCTTTTTCTCTCATTTTATTTTTTTTCTTTCTTTTTCTTTTTTTTCTTTGGGCCTTTTCTCCTTTTTTATGGCCTTTTTTTTATAAAGTCCGAAGTCTCATCCCGACTTGTGGGGGAATCATAGTTTCCATCATCCTTTCCTCACTGGGACAATGCTCTAATAATGATGATCATCACACTTTTATTTTTCTTACAACTCAACAATTACAACTCAATACTTAGAACAAAATATGACTCTATATGAATGCCTCCGGCGGTGTACCGGGATATGCAATGAATCAAGAGCGACATGTATGAAAATTATGAAGGTGGCCTTGCCACAAATACAATGTCAACTACATGTTCATGCAAAAAGTAATATGACAAAAGTAATGTGTGTCATATGAACAGAATGGTGGAAAGTTGCATGGCAATATATCTCGGAATGGCTACGGTAATGCCATAATAGGTAGGTATGGTGGTTGTTTTGAGGAAGGTATATGGTGGGTGTATGGTACCGGCAAAAGTTGCGCGGCACAAGAGAGGCTAGCAATAATGGAAGGGTGAAAAGGGTGCGTATAATCCATGGACTCAACATTAATCAAAAGAACTCATGCACTTGTTGCAAAAATTTAGAAGTCATCAAAAACCAAAAAAACTACGCACATGCTCCTAGGGGGATAGATTGGTAGGAAAAGACCATCGCTCGTCCCCGACCGCCACTCATAAGGAAGACAATCAATAAATAAAATTGTGCTCCAACTTCATCACAAAGCGGTTCACCATACGTGCATGCTACGGGAATCACAAACTTCAACACAAGCATTCTTTAAATTCATAATCACCCAACTAGCAAAACTTTGATATTATCACCTCCATATCTCAAAACAATTATCAAGCATCAAACTTATCTTAGTATTCAACACACTCAAAAGAAAGTTTCACAAATCATGAATACCAAGTATATTAATATTAAGCAAATTACCATGCTATTAACGACTCTCAAAATAATCTAAGTGAAGCATGAGAGATCAATAGTTTCTTTAAAACAAATCCACCACCGTGCTCTAAAAGATCTAAGTGAAGCACTAGAGCAAAAATTATCACGCTCAAAAGATATAAGTGAAGCACTATGAGCAAAGCTATCAAGCTCAAAAGATATAAGTGAACCACATAGAGTATTCTAGCAAATTCCAATTTGTGTATGGCTCTCTCAAAAGGTGTGTACAACAAGGATGATTGTGGTAAACTAACAAGCAAAGACGCAAATAATACAAGACGCTCCAAGCGAAACACATATCCTGTGGTGAATAAAAATATAGCTCCAAGTAAATTACCGATGGAAGTAGACGAAAGAGGGGATGCCTTCCGGGGCATCCCCAAGCTTTGACTTTTTGGTGTCCTTGGATTATCTTGGGGGTGCCATGGGCATCCCCAAGCTTAGGCTCTTTACACTCCTTGTTCCATAATCCATCAAAAGAATTCACCCAAAACTTGAAAACTTCACAACACAAAACTCAATAGAAATCTCGTGAGCTCCGTTAGTGAAAGAAAACAAAAGACTACTTTAAGGTACTGTAATGAACTCATTCTTTATTTATATTGGTGTTAAACCTACTGTATTCCAACTTCTTTATGGTTTATAAACTAAGTTACTAGCCATAGATGCATTGAAATAAGCAAACAACACACGAAAAACAGAATCTGTCAAAAACAGAACAGTCTGTAGAAATATGTAACTAATGCAAACTTCTGGAATTATAAAAATCCTACCAAAATAGGAAGTCCTTGACAATTTGTCTATTGAACATAATCAAAAAGAATCAACGCAAAATAACGTTCCTGTGATTTAACAAAATTATATTCGTGCATGCAAAGTTTCTGTTTTTCAGCAGAATCAAATCAACTATCATCGTAGGTTATCCTATAGGTTCTACTTGGCACAAACACTAATTAATACATAAAACCACATCTAAACAGAGGCTAGATGGATTATTTATTCCTAAACAGAAGCAAAAACAAAAAACAAAAATTAAAATTGGGTTGCCTACCAACAAGCGCTATCGTTTACCGCCCCTAGCTAGGCATAAAAGCAAGAATAGATCTAGGTATTGCCATCTTTGGTAGGCAATCCATAAGTGGCTCTCATGATAGATTCATATGGTAATTTTATTTTATTTCTAGGGAAGTGTTCCATGCCCTTCTTTAAGGGAAATTGGAATCTAATATTCCCTTCCTTCATATCAATAATTGCACCAATCGTTCTAAGGAAAGGTCTACCAAGAATAATAGGACATGAAGGATTGCAATCTATATCAAGAACGATAAAATCTACGGGCACATAATTCCTATTTGAAACAATAAGAACATCATTAATTCTTCCCATAGGCTTTTTAATAGTGGAATCCGCAAGATGCAAGTTTAGAGAGCAATCATCAAAGTCACGGAAATCTAGCAAATCACACAAAGTTTTGGGAATAGTGGAGACACTAGCACCCAAATCACACAATGCATGAAACTCATAATTTTTAATTTTAATTTTAATAGTAGGTTCCCACTCATCATAGTTTTCTAGAGATAGAAACTTTCAACTCAAGTTTTTCTTCATAAGATTGCATCAAGGCATCAACAATGTGTTCGGTAAAGGCCTTATTTTGACTATAAGCATGAGGAGAATTTAGCACGTATTGCAACAAGGAAATACAATAAATTAGAGAGCAATTTTCATAATTAAATTCCTTGAGATCCAAAATAGTGGGTTTAGCAACATCTAGGTTTTTATTTCTTTCAATCCCACTTTCATCAATTTCATCATCAAGGTCTAAAAACTCCGAATTCTTAGAACGCCTTCTAGGTAAAGGAAGATCATATTCAGCTTCATCAAGATTTATATTGCAAAACAAAGGTTTAATGGGGGACACATCAATAACTTTTAGATCTTCATCTTGATTTTCATAGGAATTGGAAGAACACGCTTTAATAAAGGCATCTTTGGAAGCACGCATCCTAGCGGTTCTTTCTTTGCACTCATCAATGGAAATTCTCATAGCTTTGAGAGACTCATTGATATCATGTTTAGGAGGAATAGATCTAAGCTTTAAAGAATCAATTTCAAGAGAAATTCTATCAACATTCCTAGCCAAGTCATCAACTTTAAGCAATTTCTCTTCAAGCAACGCATTAAAATTCTTTTGTGAATTCATAAACTCTTTAACACTACTCTCAAATTCAGAGGGCATCTTATTAAAATTTCATAAGAGTTGTTGTAGGAATTTCCATAATTATTAGAAGGATTACTAGGATAAGGCCTAGGATTAAAATTCCCTCTATACGCGTTGTTACCAAAATTATTCCTACCAACAAAATTCACATCCATAGATTCATTATTATTCTAAATCAAAGTAGACAAGGGCATATCATTAGGATCAGAAGAAACACTCTTAGTAGCAAATAATTTCATAACTTCATCCATCTTTCCACTCAAAACATTAATTTCTTCTATCGCATGCACTTTTTATTAGTAGATCTTTCAGTATGCCATTGAGAATAATTTACCATAATATTATCTAGAAGTTTAGTAGCATCTCCTAGAGTGATTTCCATAAAAGTGCCTCCCGCGGCCGAATCTAAAAGATTTCTAGAAGCAAAATTCAATTCGGCATAAATTTTTTGTATAATCATCCACAAGTTCAAACCATGAGTAGGACAATTACGTATCATTAATTTCATTCTCTCCCAAGCTTGTGCAACATGTTCATGATCAAGTTGCTTAAAATTCATAATATCGTTCCTAAGAGAGATAATCTTAGCGGGAGGAAAATACTTAGAGATAAAAGCATCTTTGCATTTGTTCCAAGAACCAATACTATTTTTAGGCAAATATGAAAACCACGCTTTAGCACGATCTCTAAGCAAAAAAGGAAATAGCTTCAATTTAACGACATCATTATCGACATCTTTTTTCTTTTGCATATCACATTAATCAACGAAGCTATTCATATGAGTAGTGGCATCTTCACTAGGAAGGTCGGCGAATTGATCTTTCATAACAAGATTCAACAAAGCAGTATTGATTTCACAAGATTCAGTATTGGCAAGAGGAGCAATCGGAGTGCTAAGGAAATCATTATTATTGGTATTGGTGAAGTCACACAATTTGGTAGCATCTTGAGCCATAGCGACAAACAAGCAATCCAACACACGAGCAAACAAACAGACGAGAAAAAAAGGCAACAGGAAAAAGAGGAGGAGATTGGGAAAGAGAGCGCGAATAAAACGACAAGGGTGAACTGGGGGAGAGGAAAACGAGAGGCAAATGGCAAATAATGTAATGCTAGAGATAGGGATTGTGATGGGTACTTGGTATGGTTGACTTGCTCTTGCGTGAGCCTCCCCGGCAACGGCGCCAGAAATTCTTCTTGCTACCTCTTGAGCACTGCGTTGGATTTCCCCGAAGAGGAGAGGATGATGCAGCAAAGTAGCGTAAGTATTTCCCTCAGTTTTTGAGAACCAAGGTATCAATCCAGTAGGAGGCCACGCACAAGTCCCTCGTACCTGCACAAAACGATAGCTACTCGTAACCAACGCGATTAGGGGTTGTCAATCCCTTCACGGTCACTTACGAGGGTGAGATCTGATAGAGATGATAAATAATATTTTTGGTATTTTTGATATCGAGATGCAAAGTGAAAAGTAAAAGGCAAAGTAAAAACAAAGCAAGTATTAAAGTAATGGAGATTGATATGATGAATATAGACCCGGGGGCCATAGGTTTCACTAGTGACTTCTCTCAAGAGCATAAGTATTCTACGGTGGGTGAACAAATTACTGTTGAGCAATTGACAGAATTGAGCATAGTTATGAGTATATCTAGGTATGATCATGTATATAGGCATCTCGTCCAAGACAAGTAGACCGAAACGATTCTGCATCTACTGCTATTACTCCACTCATCGACCGCTATCCAGCATGCATCTAGAGTATTAAGTTAAAAACAGAGTAACGCCTTAAGCAAGATGACATGATGTAGAGGGATAAATTCATGCAATATGATAAAAAAACCATCTTGTTATCCTCGATGGCAAAAATGCAATACGTGCCTTGCTGCCCCTTCTGTCACTGGGAAAGGACACCACAAGATTGAACCCAAAGCTAAGCATGCATCTAGAGTATTAAGTTAAAAACAGAGTAACGCCTCAAGCAAGATGACATGATGTAGAGGGATAAATTCATGCAATATGATAAAAATAACCCATCTTGTTATCCTCGATGGCAAAAATACAATACGTGCCTTGATGCCCCTTCTGTCACTGGGAAAGGACACTGCAAGATTGAACCCAAAGCATGCATCTAGAGTATTAAGTTAAAAACAGAGTAACGCCTTAAGCAAGATGACATGATGTAGAGGGATAAATTCATGCAATATGATAAAAAAACCATCTTGTTATCCTCGATGGAAAAAATACAATACGTGCCTTGCTGCCCCTTCTGTCACTGGGAAAGGACACCGCAAGATTGAACCCAAAGTTAAGCACTTCTCCCATTGCAAGAACTACCAATCTAGTTGGCCAAACCAAACGGATAATTCGAAGAGACTTGAAAAGATAACTCAATCATACATAAAAGAATTCAGAGAAGATTCAAATATTATTCATAGATAAGCTGGATCATAAACCCACAATTCATCGGTCTCAACAAACACACCGCAAAAAGAAGATTACATCGAATAGATCTCCACAAGAGAGGGGGAGAACATTGTATTGAGATCCAAAAGGAGAGAAGAAGCCATCTAGCTACTAACTATGGACCCGAAGGTCTGAAGTAAACTACTCACACTTCATCGGAGGGGCTATGGTGTTGATGTAGAAGCCCTCTGTGGTGGATGCCCCCTCCGGCGGAGCTCCGGAACAGGCCCCAATATGGGATCTCGTGGATACAAAAAGTTGTGGCGGTGGAATTAGGTTTTTGGCTCCGTATTTGATCTGTCGGGGGTACGTAGGTATATATAGGAGGAAGGACTATGTCGGTGGAGCAACAGGGGGCCCATGAGGTAGGGGGGCGCCCCCACCCTCGTGACCGCCTCTTTTGTTCCTTGGAGTAGGGTCCAAGTCTCGTGGATCACGTTCGGTGAGAAAATCACGTTCTCGAAGGTTTCATTCCGTTTGGACTCCGTTTGATATTATGTTTCTTCGAAACACTGAAATAGGCAAAAAAAACAACAATTCTGGGCTGGGCCTCCGGTTAATAGGTTAGTCCCAAAAATAATGTAAAAGTGGAAAATAAAGCCCAATATAGTCCAAGACAGTAGATAAAGTAGCATGGAGCAATCAAAAATTATAGATACGTTGGAGACGTATCAGGCTTCAAGGTAGCCGCTCTATGAGGGTGCGGGATGGAGCACCGTCGGCACCGGGAGGTCGAGTTAAGGAGAAGGTGCGATGCGATGAGTGTACAACCTCTTTGGTGGCGCCGAGTAGGCTTCGGCTTCGTCCGAGGAGTCGGTGAGGATGCTGCGGTTCCGGTGGAGCGGGTTAAGGCGGCGCTGTGGGGATGGAGCAGCCGCGATAGACGAGGCGATCGTCGGAGCAGCTCCTTGGAGGTGGAGGGCGGGGCGGCTGAACCGGCGGGACAGCGAGATGGACGACGGATCCTCATCTGAGGAGGTGGACAAGGGACGTCGAGCTGTTGCGGTGGACGACATCGTCGGGGAAGAGGCTCCGGCTGGGCAGCGGTGGCATGGCGGACGGAGGAGGGTGGGGTTTCGCGGCTGGAGCAAAGAGGTTATGGCGGCCTGGGATTTCGAATGGCGAAAAGGGGGTGATGGGAGGGGGTGAAGCATGACTTAGGGACGCACTTGTCCAAAATGTAGGGTGTGTTACAAAAGTACCCCCCACCAATTTGAACTAGTGTCCCTTTCGGCTCAGGGTTAGAAGGGGGATTTCGCGTGTCAGGATTTGGCAGCTGGAGGGAGTTTTCGCGCGCGTTGTAATTTCGGGATAGCAAGGCGCGGGTTGTGAAGGCGCCAGTTTTGGGAGCACGATATCTGAATTTTCGGGATATAACAAGACGCGGGTTGAATTTTAGGGACAAGCCTAACATGTATTAATATTGTACTTGTACGTACCAAATCAATTCACACTTCCCTCAACCAAATAGAAAACGAAAAAAATAAAACTATTCACACCACACAAAGAGAGAGTCTTGCCCCGTTTTACTATACAAATTCTATTCAAAGCTACTCCCTCCTTCCATCTATATAGGGCCTAATGCGTTTTTCGATGCTAACTTTGACCAAATATTAGAGCAATGATATATGACATGCAACTTACACAAAGCACACCGTTAACTTCGTCTGTGAAAGGTTCTTTCAATGATATAATTTTCACATTGTGCATGTCATGTACTATTAATCTTTTCAATAGTCAAAGGCGGTCTTAAAAATCTCATTACACCCTATATAGATGGAAGGAGGGAGTATGAATCCATGTTATGTCCGATTAAATTTTTTCGCTTGCTGTATAATGCATGTAACCTACTCATACCAAGATTTTAGTGCATTCCAAATGTCTATACTACCACTGCAATTCGAACTAAATTTGAATTTGTTTCTCTATTTCAATAAGAATCTACAATCATGATTGTTGCCAACTTCAACCATCATAGTTTCCTTGCTATCCGCCAGATATAAATTGGACGGCCTATAATGCAGGATGGCAGGCACACCATCATCAACAACTCTGTTTTTTTATAACAGTAGAGATAAAATATATTAAATGTAGTATAACATGTTCATAAACACACCATGTGTATGACCGTTATATATATTCACACATGCGTCGGTTTAAAACACTATGATAAATTCTTCAAATATCCAAATTCGCTTTTTATAATGAAGTATATATGATCTCTATTCGTCTTTTACACCCACACAACCCTCTTATCTTTGTAGCTAGCGCTAACTTTCTCTTGTGCATGCACACGCCCACATCCCTCTCACCCTCCCTCAGCATTCTCTAGCTCCATCGCGCAAATTTGTCTTTTCACTTTAGGTCATTCACCCATGGTGTGTGTAGGCCCCCCAACTCCTTCTTTACGGCACACATCGATCGATATGCCTCTCTAGCCAGGTGTGCCTAGCACAAACACAAGCTTCCCCTCTTCTCTTGTCACCGTCCATGCCTCACTCCCACCACTCTTTTCATCGTTCTCCTACTCGCACACTCCTCCCCGCTCGATATAGTATGCCTCTCGTACCACCTCCTACATGCATCCCTCTATCTCTATCCTTCTCCTCGTGCCTCGTTTGCTTCTAACACACACATGCATGTATACCAATCGATCTCCCAACATATACCTGGATCGACTTTAACTACCCCCCCCATCGATCGATGTACCTCACAAGTTATGTCTCTCCTTTCTCCAACAAAGGGCGATTGATCTTCCTATGTAGTTATGTATGCTTACCACAGCCACATCGTCCCCCCTCATCATTCGTGCATGCCTCCTGACCCGTCTCTCACACGCACGTGCACAGACAACAAGCAGCCATCTCCTCTCTTATTGATATTGTGGGCGTGCCCTCCGTTTGTCTAGCAAGCCTATCCCACCATTTGTTAGAAGCAACTCCACTACCACCCCCTCCAACACTCTAGCTCTATCTCTCTCCCAACCTTATTCCTCTCCTGCACATATGCATGGATGCCGATCGATCTCCCTTAATACATGAGGCAGATCGATCTCCTTAATACATGAGGTAGGCCTCTCTCCTCCTCCACACATATACTAGCCATTGTACCTCTATAGTTAATTGGGCCTCCCTCTTCCCCCACCACACACCGATAGTCGAGTGTTGCAGGTAGGTATCCATGCCACAGAGACAAACTGCACATGTCCCCTATCATGTTCCAGTAGGCCAGCCACTCTATATCTTTGATGTGGGCACACACAAATTCGATGGCACTCTTTATCGATCACGCACGCACACACACACATCATCCCTCTTTTCGATTCTATGGACACCTCAAGCCGGCGATACCTCCACTCTCTTCTCGTAGACCGCCCCCTCTATATATATGTTATATCCAGGACTCTATTTCACACATATTGCATATGTTACATTTTTTGATTGAACCCCCCCCAAAAAAAAACTCTCAAGAACCCACACACTATATCTCTCTAGGTTTGTATCTCTCTCACACAACCCCACATAGGTGGTGTACGTATACAAGAAGAGATAGGTGCACCGTGCACGTACTCATGCTTCGTGCCCAGCCACACCCGCGCGGGTACACGGTGGAGCTCATTTCTTTACGGAATGGCAGCCCACGTGCTAATTTGAACGCCTGTAGCGGTTGTTTACCTAGGGAGGTCGTGTACCACGCCTGCACAAAACAAAGTTCGACTTGACGCATTGCCGCGTTATTTTTAAATAAAGTTATAGCGCTCAATGGCACGTACACAGAATATAAAACGATTTTTATGGAAAAAAGGTAGTACGCTCACTATATACAATGGAGCCTTGCGTGCCTGGTTTGTCGCTCTTCAGAGTATCTCACACAAGGTTGCGGTGGCCTTTCTCTCTCTCACACCCCCGTCCGGGGATCACTGATCCCTGCCCGCAATCCGGCGTCCGTCCGGGGGAAAGGGAGGAAGTGCATCGTTTCTCCGTTCGACGGCGCCGAGGCATCACGTCCCGATCTGCGGTACACACCGTTCTCTCTGACCAAGCTCCGACGCGGCAGGAACTACGCCACCTGCTTGCAGATTCCACCCGCCGCTGCTCACCTAGTTACATCCCGACGACCTCCAGGTATCCCCTCCGGCCTTGCTCCACTGCCCGTCTTCCCACGTTGCTGCATGTGGATCTTCCATAGTTCTTTGCCCAAAACGTAGCTCATCCAGCGTACTTTCCATATTGCATTCTCGTCCTCACACCGTTTTAGACAAACACAACCGTGTTGTTATCTTCCCTTAGGGCAAGGAATATGCTTCTTTTTTGTCATCGCATGTGTCGTCAACTGTTATTGGCCAGTAATTGTTTCCTTTCTACCTCTTTTTTGCAAACAGGGCTATCCATTTCACCTCGTTGCTATTGCGACCTTTTGGTGAACTGCACAAATCACTTTTTTCTTAAGAGTGTTTTGGGCAGTTGTACTAAAATGTCACATGGGCAACGTCTCTACATTTCAGTGCGACTGCACAAAGGGAGATTGGTTTTGCTCTATCCTCCTCATCCAACTCCGAGCCTAATCTTCTCCACCTAGTTAGTCTTAAGAGAGACTGCAAAGGTGACCGGCTTCTATTTATGTGTTTATTGTTTCATCAGCAGTCCTCTATTATCGTAATCACACTTAATATCTTTGGAACAGGGACGCTCAGCTCTATTTTAGTGGAACTACACAAAATGATCGAAATGTTGCATGCTCCAGACAGCTACTTTTTTTTCCAACATGCCTTGTTGATTTAGACAGAGCTGGGGGACGTTGCTGCCAATGAAAGCATGGATCAATTTTAATTTAACACCTTCTCACAACTCTGTCTTCAGTTGTGATGTAATTATTAGCTCTGATCTGCTAATAATTGACATGCATTAGCAAGGAAGTTAGTTTTTTATTGTTTCCGAAAGAGCATCGATGGCAAGACACGCGAAACAGAAGCTGAAAGCTCACACAATTGTACAATTTCATGTCTCGCTGGAAAATTATTTGTATAGTACGTCAATTATGTAAACAAATGATGGAAGCTTGATAGCATTGCCAGAAGCCTCTTCATCATCCGGGTCCATGTGCCATGCACAAAATTATACTCCTTCGTTCCTAAATATTTGTCTTTTTACAAATTTCAAACGGGCATATTTTAGAGTGTAGATTCACTCATTTTGCTTCGTATGTGTACTCCCTCCGTTCCTAAATATTCTATTTGTCTTTCTAGAGATTTCAACAAGTGACTACATACGGAGCAAAATGAGAGAATCTACACTCTAAAATATGTATATACATCCGTATGTGCCAGTCCATTTGAAATCTCTAAAAAGAGAAAATATTGAGTAGTCACTCATTGAAATCACTAGAAAGACAAATATACTCCGGAGTATATTTAAGAACCGAGGGGGTAGTGCACAACCGCATGGGAGACTCAGCCCGGTCATTGCGCCGCATTAATAGTGAGTAATGAGCAGTCAAATCGTAAGCCCCACCTTTCCCACTATAAGTTGCTCTGAAGAAGCAACCATCAATACGCTCTTCTTTGAATCCGCTCATACTACTCCATCCGTCACTGTTTATACAGCGCGCTTCAGAAAAAAGAAAAAAGATTTGCGGGACCAAGGCGACTAGCGATCGGCCTGAAAAATAGCATTGGTAGTTATAGCACGGCGTCTATTACTAGAGGGAATAATGCGTACACACATGCATGCAGTGCTTCCACCCCGGGTACACACATGCATGCACTTACTCCACTCCGTAGGAGTAGTACAGAGTACATGGAGAGAAAATTGTGGACTTGATTGTGGTTACCACGCCCTAATTAATTGAGCATTAAACCAAACACGTCTAAAGTCTCTCTGGTGGTGGAAATGCATTGAGAGAAATGCATCATAATGAAGCGCGCCCTGTAAACTATGATAGAGGGAGGAGTAGTATGAAGGTTCAAAACCAAGTACGTGTATGGCCAGTCGGTCAACGCACCTCCTCTTGGCATATCACTGACATGTGGGACAGGAGTGTGAGCAAACCGATCTCAATTGACGGCAAAGAGCCAACCCACCGTTCCTTGAGAGAGACGAGGAGCGAGAACACACAGACGGGTTCGCATGGAGGCCAAGATATATTCGAGCATGGTTGGTTGATCGATATCATTCATTACATGTTGGGCTGCCGTTTTTCGCCCTTCTCCGGAATAGACGTGTACTTTATCAGAGAAAAAACAATAAGAGTATAGACGCTCCACCATGCGGTTCTAGTAGTAGTACTACTCGTACTACTGCGCTTGGCTCTTCGCCTCTTCGTGAAGTCGAACAATGATGGTACTCCGCATGTTGGGTACTACAGTGTATGCCTTTGACAATCTGACACCGAATGGACTGATGCATGTCCACCGAGGGTAGGTTGCATTAGTCAAAAGGCGTAAGCGAGCTTCACCTTGTCCTGCAAGCTTCTCCACGTTCTGCGAGTTGACGGGACACACCAAAAAGTAGTGCTAGTCCATACTCCCTCCTTTCCGGTTAATATGGCTTAATCTTTTTTGCGGGTAAATGAGAGAGCTTTATTCATATATAAGCATTCTTAGGACGATCAGCCAAGACACTGGTCACTAGGAAGCGAGGTACCCCGCAAAAAAAGAAGTAGGAAGCGAGGTGTTTCATCAAGCCAGCTCTCAGCCACATTCAAAGTGCAGCAAGCACGGTTCGCACGAAGATGCGCCGCAAGGTTTGCTGACCTGTTTACATGCTGAATAACAAAAAAAGAGGAAATATTACCGAGCGCTACTATTTGTAACAGGATATGAGCCAGAATTAAGCGAGAATTGTGGCGAGTGTTCCATGCAATCAACTTCCATTATCACATGCAAGAACCCTCGAAGAGAACCAAATGTGTTGAAGATTGCTTTATCACATTTTAAAACTATAATAAGAGTGCAGACGCTCCTCCATCCGGTTCCTAGTACTAGTATAGTACGTACCTCTATAGACTATATTAGTAGTACTTGTACTAGTAAACTTTGCGCTTGGTTGTTCGCCTATTCGGGAAGTCGAACAATAGTAGCACTAGTAGTATAGTGTATGCTTCTGGCAATCTGACACCGAATTAACTGTTGCACGTCCATCGCCTGCATTAGTCAAAAGTTTCTCCTTGTCCTGCGAGCCACCACGCGCAAGTAATGCTAGTCCATACTGCCTCCTCTCCGGTTAATATGGATTAATTTCAAACGAGATAAATACACTGTCTGTCACTGTATATTTGTAAAAATACGGTCAGTGGACTTCATAATACGCTCATTGCGCTCAATATATATATTTTCCGGTGTTTATACGGTCACTAGCTCACCCTGACTGAGTATGTGTGTGCATGCACGTGTAGGTTGAGCACTTAGCGTGACCGTGTGTGTTCCGTCGTGTGCTCGGACATGCATGCATTAGGGCGTCGCGCGTGTTTTTGCGTCCATGTGTACGTGTGACTGTTGCATACACGTAGGGGGAGTACGTGTAGGGGCCACTAAGGAGCAGTCAAATCACACAGTAAGTTAGTCGGAAGAAGCAACCATCATTTCACTCTTGAATGACACGTACACAATGTAAAATGGTTGATATGGAGAGAAAAAGAAAACCACTATATATACACTAGCAGGAGCCTAAGCTACAAGCCTGCTTGCTAAGGTTGCTCTCTTCACAAGCATAGAACGACGGGCCTGATCCCGCAGCTGGGGGAAGGGAACAATGTTCTGCGTAGACGCGGTCGACATCGGCGAGGGAGAAAACCCACAGTCGGTGCGTCCCAATCGGGGGTCACCGCGGTATGGGCCGATGCCGCGTCCCAACCGCCCTTCTAGGTACAGCCCGACGTCCCAGGTAGTCCATCTTCCTTTTGGAGCCGGCTTGCTCCACTGCCGTAGCTCCATCTCCATGTCGATCTTTCTCTACTTCTACCGGCTTCTACTTGTGATGAGTTTATGTCTCATGAACTAGTGCCAGTACTATTATTCTAATCACACTTCTTCAATATCTTTGCCATCAGGGATGCTCAGGTCGATTTTAGTGGAACTGCACAAAAGCATCGTATGATCCGAGGGTGCCAGCCGTCTTTCCTTCGACAGGTTCTACCTGGCCAGGGAATTAAATCATGTTTAGGGTTTAGGGTTTAAGTCGTAGTGACCCCATCAGTAGTTTTTCTTTCGTACACGCTCTCACAACTTTTTTCTTTAGTTGTGAAGTAAATATTGGCTATGATCTGTGAATCATTGAGATGCATCAGCATGCGTGTTAGTTTTCCTTTGTATTTGATGGAATGTTGTAACGGGGCAACCTTGGAATAGGAATGAAAATGGAGTGGAAAGTTTCCGTTTTTCCGGAGAAAAAATGGAAACGGAGAGAAACCAACGTTTCGTTTCGTTGGATCGCGCCATCGAGCAAAACCAACGTTTAAATCACGTCTGTCGTGTTCGTGTCTCACCCTCCTCCATGGCTCGACCCCACACGGTCGCTCGGCATGCCACTCACCGCAAACCGAGTATACGATAACTTTCCCGCCTGCTTGTCGATGGATCGCGCCATGGAGTACTACTAGCACTACTGGAAGAGATTGACGAGTTGGGGGAGGACAGCTAGCTGTAGCACGGACTCCCAAGAACTTTTTACATGCATGTTGTAGCCGGCTATTGCGACCTTTGAACGCGGAGCAGCCGCGTGCACCCGAAAGTGGCGCGGGCGACGCTCTCTCGGCCAGCGTGCCGCTTCAATGCCGCGCCAGTGAGAGGTCGCGTCCGCTCTGGCCGGGCATGAATGCGGCACTGACCGTTTCGGGCGGGAAGCACGCGCGGGTGATGAAGAGGGTTCGGGTTGGTCAGGACCGGCCGTGGTAGTGGTCCGGACGTGCGCAAACAAGAGATGTTGTACGTTAATATTGCTGCGTATATAATTAACAACGTAAATAATGTGCCAGTTGGACAAATATGATTGTAGATGGAGATGGAAATGGAATTTTATGTAAACATGGATATGCATGTCTATGTCTATGTGTGTGTCCGCGACGACTCTCGCGACCTGGAAGCGGGGGCGTGTTTTTGATCGAGTTTTCTTTCTTGGTACGTTAGAAAATCAGTTTGTCTAATTCACATCTAGATGTTATTTAAGGATATCACATCTAAGCTCCCACAAGTATATAATGTAGCAACAAGAAACAAAAAAACTAGGACAAAAAAATAGACCACAAACAGAGTGGACATCAACTTAGACATCAGATGTGTCCTAGACAGACCATTAAAAAATTGTCCGCCAGTTTTCGTTTCTTTTTTCCGGGAACGCGCATATTCTATTTAAAACCACTGCTATGGAGAGATTTTTTTACTCCATTATAGCCTCTTGTTTGATAGAGTTTCTCGCGTCTCGCTCTCTCACCCTCTCCATATCAAAACAAGATGACAGTGTCCACTCTATCTCTCTCCTCACCGGTGGTCACAGATCCGGCCGAATCCCGTCCGCTGCGGGAGGTGAGCAGGTGCAGCGTTGACGTTGTCGCCGTCGGCGACGGAGGGAGCCGATGCGCACCGTCCTCTCGGAGGCGGCGCTGGCGCGGACGAAGATCCTCCGCGCCCTTGTTCGCTGCCGTCGTGTGGGCAGATCCCGCCCGCCCGCCTAAACGACATCTCGCCCACCTGAGGTATAACTTCTTGTACTGGTCCAGCTCCCCAGGTCGCTGCGTGCGGGTTTTCTTCTATGCGACTACTCCCCAGCTCCCCATGCATAGTAGCTAGGGTTCGTCGGCTGGTCCAACATCACCTACTAGTACTATTATAGAGGAAATGCCACTCGAAAAGTTGTCCTGATTTATGCCTTGGTGGAGGTATACATGTTGTTTCGACAAAAAGTACATGGTGGTTGTGCGGTCATTGTCCATATGGTGGTAGTACTATCACTGGTTAAATGAAGAAATGCTTTTTTTCTCGGGTATCCTGGTTTAGTTCCCATCAAGATATAATTATGATGCTTCTGTTTGTTGGTGTACTTTTCATTAACCCTTTTTTATATTTTTGGAAACAGCGATGCGTGTCTCCATACCCGGGCATGTCTTCCTCAATTTTAGTGGAACTGCACAAAATTGGATGGCCATTGTTGTTCCGCCTCACTGTCCTCTGCCACGTGGTTCTTCCTTCCTCGAGCTTGATTACTGAGAAGAAACAGACCACAGTGAGGATTTGTCGAACTTCATAGGTGCCTCACCCAAACTTGATGCCAAATGGATGATGCATCACCACGATGACCTATCGATGCTCATGGTTGCGCCTCATGGTTGCGTCGGCTGGTGAAGCTGATCGATTTTCAATGAAAAACAAGTTGTCTTCCATCAGTGCTCTTTGCTTGTTACGCACAAAGATGATATCCTTCGTCAGTTCACCTTGGTTGCGTTGGAGACGCAGTCGTCTTTCACGTTGGTGCAATTTTATCACACAATTGGCTATGAACCAAATGTTTCCTCGAAGAAGGATCGACGTTGGTACTAAGAGCATAAGTTTTGTATTGATTTCTAAGCCTTCTCACAACTTTGTCTCCAGCTCCCCTGTAATTTTATTTGTCCAGCTATTAACTTTGATTTAAAAAATGGTGTGGACTAAAAACCCGGATGGACGTAGTAGCCCTCCATTTTTATTTACTCCGCATATTAGATTTGACTGAAGTCAAACTTTGTAATACTCTCAAACCTTTCCGATAATTGAAATTAAAATTCTTTATTTGTACACACTCTCACACGTTTCCGATAATTTGGCGCATGTGTGGTTGTTCACTTAAGGGAGGGTAGTGTACCACACGTGAAGGACAGGAAGTGCGACCAGGACGCGTGGGCGTGGATCGTTAGTTCATCGGAAGTAGTACTAGTTTTCTTCACTGTACATTAAATAAAGAGTTTCGTTTCGTACTTACACAATTTAAAACGATTGTTATGGAGAGAATAAGAAAACCACTCCACTATATATTAGTCGTATACACACGAGAGTACTATATGGACGCAGCTTCATTGACTTAGTGCACCTGCCTTTGGGTTTATGACAGGTGGGCCCAAAATGTGGCTGGCTCACCTGTCATACAGCCAAAAGCAGATGGAGTGAAGGCACCGGAGCTCAGTCCGTACTACATTAGTATATATATAAGCGGGAGCCTCAGCGCTTGTTCGCTAGGGTTTGCACTCTCCACACGCTCGCCGCAATACATATATGTTACACGCTGGAGGCTCAGCGTTCATTTGCTAGGGTTTGCTATATTCACAGTCTCTCACCCTCTCTTCACCAGATCTAAACAAGACTGCGTTGGCCTCTTGTCTCTCTCTCCCCCCTCACAGCTGGTGAAGGAGGCGTCCGTATCCCGTCGCACCGGGAAGGGGAGGAGGTGCAGCGTTAACTCTATCGCCTTCGGCGAGGGAGGCAATCCACTGCCGGCTGCGCTGTTCTCTTTCACCCAGCGCCTGTGCGGGAGGGCCACCGACCCCTTCTTCCTCGCTGTCGTACGTAGTGTGGGCAGATCCGGCCTCCCGCCGCACGCCTTGCCACATCCCGACGACCCTAAGGTATAAGTTTCTCTGAAACCGTCGTTGCTCTAGCTGCATGTGGATCTTTTTCGATCTGTAGTCGAATCTAGGTCTTGGTTCAAAGAGGAAAGAAAGGTGCGGTGGGGTGGAGCATGAATCTAGGACGTGGTTCAATGAGGAAAGGAGGGAGGAAAAGTAGTATAGACTGGCTATCCAGCCGCTTTGTTGGTCGAAAAGGGAAAAAGGGGGTAACCCAGTACACACATCTGTAAGGAACCGATCTCTTTGTTGAAAAGGGAAAGAAACTGGGGGGGGGTCGGGTAGTTTGTGCAGGACTAGATTTGCTGCCCTCACATAGGAAAAAAGTTCAAAGAGAACAAATATGGGACCAACACAGATATGCTGCTTGGCTACATACTCTGCATCACCCATTTATACGTGTGGACGCACATGGTGCTAGCATGTCCCATACAGCTATTTTGCTGTTGTTAATCTAAGAATGCCGCCGGAAAATTGAAGTAATGCCACTGTTAAAAGTAAATTACATTTTTTAACGAATGTTGTTTCAAGAGAGTGTCTCTGTTAATATGAATCAATGCAACCGTTTTAGAAATGCTACTATCCTACTTTGTTTTCCATCCAAGATAAGTTAGATGCTTCTTTCTGTCACCGTTTGTTTCATCCTCCTTTATCGGCAAGTAATTGTTTCCTTTTTTGCCTCTGTTAAAACAGGGGTATCGATTCAACTTGTTGCTATTGCGACATTTTGCTTCGCTACTCGAAACACTTATGTTTTAAGAGTGTTTTGTGCAGTTCAACTTGAATGTCACACCGGTGACTTTGCTTAATTTTGGTGGAACTGCACAAAAGGAGATCGAGATTTGTTTCCAGTGTTCCTGTCGAGTTGTTTCAAATCTTGGTCTCAACCACATGATATCTATTCAACTTGTTGCTATTGCGACATTTTGCTTCGCTACGCGAAACACTTTGCTTGATTTCAGTGCAACTGCACAAAAGGAGATTGGATTTCCTATTCGTGTTAGCAGATTCGTATTTTATCCTGGTGTTCTCATGAAAGGTCAGTACAGGCCTTCATCCACATGATTGTGCAGTGTGCTTTGAGATGTTGTGCTACCTGTATTGGTACTGTTTTAAATAAATGTTGAATTGAAGCTATTGTATTGCTGTCTTTTCCCATTAAGTAGTGAACAAAAATGGGACCAACCCAGACATGATGCTTGTTGCTTTGTTACAACAAACTCTGCATCACCCCCTTTATAAGTAGATGGAAGCACATATTGTTGTTGCGCCCACTCTCCCCTGGAACTGTTTATGCTTTTCGTTAATCTAATGCCGCTGGTAAAATTAAGCAATGCCACTCTCAGAATTAATTAACTACTGAATCTTAGTTCAAAACTGCAACACTTGTTAGGAATGGTACTATCCTGCTTTGTAGTTCTTTCTACATGTTTAACCAAGGTATTGTTAAGATAATGTCTCTTTAAAAATGAATCAGTTGCATTGTTTTAGGAATGGTACTTTTCTGCTTTGTCGTTCTTTATACATGTTGAAACAAGGCATTGTTAAGATAATGTCTCAGTCAATATGAATGAATCACACTGATGGAGAATTGCTACTCTCCTGCTTTGTTTCCCATTAAGACAAGTCATCAACCGTTATTTCTCAGTAATTGTTTCCCTTATACCTATTGTTGCTTACAGGGATATCAAAATTAAAGCTCGGTTTTATTCCGACTTCGATTTTAGTTGAACTGCACAAAAGGAGCCAATGTGTCCAAGGCAAACTGCTGCGTTACTGGGTCCAGTTGGTCGTTCCACTTTGCAGAAAGAAGCAGTCACTGGTTGCGGTACATTACAGAAGGAATGACCGAGAAGCTTTACAGAGTATTATTAGACACCGGTGACATGACTAGTCTGCAGAGACCATTGGCAATTTAACAACACGTGGAGTGCCCTGGGCAAAAAGTGCCCAAACAAGTACAAGAAGCTACGACAGGACACGATCATAGGCATTACATATTTTGAATGGGAAAAGCTTGTCAAAGTTTAATCATTGATGTTAGCAAGAAGACGTTAGTTTAATATATTGGAATTGGAAAACCTTGTCAAAATTTGCTCATTGATGTTAGCCAGAAGACATGCATTTGATATTTTTGAGTGGGACGCCCTTGCTGTGAGCAGCGTCGAGTGTTTTTTCCTATTCCTGTGTTCAGTTTAGAAGTAAATAGTTACTCTGCTGAGATATTCCTGTGTTAAGAGTTTGTTCTGAATATTGTCTATGTAATGCCAGGCCTTGTGTTTGATTGCAAAGTTGAGCTTGGAATGTTGTGGCATGCGGCATCACGAGCTGTTCACCGTGCCTCCTGAGAATAATGCTTCGTATTGTTTTGCATGTCGATCTAATGCCAGTGATTTGCTTGTTAAGAAGATCATCCTCTTCTGTTGTTTCCGTGCGTAAGAAGTTCATCGTCTGATGTTTCATTCATAGCCTATACGACATGTCGGGTAGGTTAGACGTGAAACCATATGATCTTCCGACCAACTCATGATATTAGGCCGTGATTGGATCGTCGTTTTCCAACCAAAACCGCTTGTAAAACTGACGCTTGTAAATTAAAGCAGATGGTCTCGGGCGAAGGCGCTTGGTTGGTCGATTTCGACTAGTAAAATATCGGAAGTACTTCACACACGATAAAAACGCTGAACGACACTCGGACGATTGCTAATCCAGCCGTTAGCTGCTGTTTCAGCCTTGCCCATGGATGGCATGATACGCACGTCGTGCATGTATCGTCTGGTAATGTCGTCCATATAGCAGTGCTCGTAAAATATACACTGGTCTCTCAAATTACACGCGTAACCCGCCGGTTTTACTTACAGACCTCGGGCCTTCCGATGACGAGTAAATTACACTTGTATGTTAATACAGGTTTGAAATAAACCAGAGCTCCCAAGCGCGGCCTTACCGTTTCATGCCGTCTCAGTTTCTCGAAGGTGCTCATAGGTGTCCGATGATCCTGGCTTCCTGAATGAGCAGCGGGCGCTGTATCAGACCTCCGTAGGGCCCGCGAGGCCCTCTCCGTTGTCCTTCGAGTTGTTGCGCTCGCCATGGCGCCGAGCATTGTTAACATGGTCAACGAACATGAGGATTCAGGAGATGACTTTATTTTGACTGGATGACACTAGGGACCCACTAGGGCCATAGCCGTACGTACGCAAGTGCCTCCTTATTATGTACAACTATATTTTTTTGCTTTCTCCTGGTTTCCTGACATCACGGTCCCACACCATTGTCAACCTATGTAGTCAATATAAACGAGAGAATTGCACAAGGTGCGGCCGACAGCTGGGACCAAGCAGCTCGAGCAGTATTTGTGTTTTTGAGGCGTGAGCACTGCAGAGTTTTTCTTGGCGATGATTTCGTTGTTGTTCAGAGGAGAGCAGGGTATTAACTGGGTGGGCTGTGGCCCGTCTAGCCCAGGCCAGATATCCAGCCCAGATACTACTTTTTTCAAGATGAAAATGGCTAGCCCAGCTATACGTCTTTTTGAGGAATACCCAGGCAAGGTCAACTTGTTATTCTCCGCCCCGCTGGGCTGCAAATCTTTCCTAGGAGGGATGCATTAGGCTTAACAGGAAAATGGGCTTTAAAAATAATAAATGGGATGTAATTATAAAAACTGGGCAGTAACTATAAAAAATGCACCAAACACGAAATTAGTTTATAAAATATTATTTATGGATTTTGAAAATCTTAAATTTTCATTGTTGCGCGCGCAATGTTTCGTTGGATTTTTACGTAATACAAATTTATATTTAATCTGACTAGAAATTTCGGGATAAAAATATTTCGGATCCCATCAAAATGTGGGAAATTTTATTGAATTCTGTCTTCAACGGTTGGTTGAAATTATTAATCGTTGTCCTAGCTAGAAAATGGGCTGTACTTTTAACAAACTATAAATGGGTTGTTGTAAATTCCATTAGAATCCAAAAATGGGTTGTACATTCTTACAAAACTGCAAATGGGCTATAAGTTCTCTGCCACACACTTGTGGGCCTACTATAAAAAATTGCACCAAACACGAAATTAGTTTATAAAATATTATTTATGGATTTTGAAAATCTTAAATTTTCATTGTTGCGCGCGCAATGTTTCGTTGGATTTTTACGTAATACAAATTTATATTTAATCTGACTAGAAATTTCGGGATAAAAATATTTCGGATCCCATCAAAATGTGGGAAATTTTATTGAATTCTGTCTTCAACGGTTGGTTGAAATTATTAATCGTTGTCCTAGCTAGAAAATGGGCTGTACTTTTAACAAACTATAAATGGGTTGTTGTAAATTCCATTAGAATCCAAAAATGGGTTGTACATTCTTACAAAACTGCAAATGGGCTATAAGTTCTCTGCCACACACTTGTGGGCCTACTAAGTGACGCGTCCCCTAAAAAAATAATTTGATGCGTATGCAAGGCTTTGTAAACTTATTATAGTCAACACACGATTCTAGCAGCAGTGGCCGTTGGATATCTATCCAATGGATGTCGTGCTTCTTATTCAATCTCGGATATTCTTAGCTTCGGCCGCCCAAAAAATGATTCCTCCCCCTGACATATGGGGTGCACCGTTTCGGAGGTTGACCCGTGGGCCTACTAAGTTGGAGCGTACCAAGGGCTTTGCCAACTTAGTCAATATAAACGATTCTAGCTTCAATGACCGTACGATGTCCATCCAAAGGTCGTAGTGCTTCTTCAACCTCTAGTCTTCTTGGTCCAGCCGCCCAAAGCAGCACCGGTTGTGCCGCCTGCTCCTGCCTCCCGTGGCCGGCTGTGCTGCCGCGGAGGCCTCACCGCCCCCATACTACTCCCACCGCTGGCCAGGCCATCCCTCCACTCACCCACACCCCCTGTTATTCTATGGCGATGGCAGCCTCACACCGCAGCCGAACCAGTGAACCCTCATACTTCTCTCCGCGCGGGCTTCCACTGCCGCGTCTTCCCCGGCTCTGCGTCGTCCCCTTCCTAGGCGTCGCCGGCGTCCACCGCCCTGGTGCTCTCGGCGCGGCGTGGTCAACGTGGTCAACGACCGACTTCCATCGAAAGAGTACTGTACGTGGAGAGGCTGACAGCTGGGTCCACGGCAGCCGCAAGGAAGTGCCTCCTTATTACGCGCAAAAAAATTATTCCTCCACTTGACAGCAGGGACCCACCGGACGGGCCACCTTATTTCACGAAAAAACGTTTCCCCCCTGACTGCTGGGACCCACCGGACGGGCCACCATATTTTTCAAAAAAAAAACGTTCCCCCTGCTGTCAGCTCGGACCCACCGGAAGTGCCTCTTTCTTACGCACAAAAAAATGAATACTCCCCCTGCTAGCTGGGACTCACCTTGGTGGGAAGCTGACTTGTGGGCCTACTAAGTTGATGGGGACGGAGGGCTTTGTCAACTTAGTCAATATGAACGATTCTAGCTCCAGTGATCATACGATGTCCATCCAACGGCCGTAGTGCTTCTTCAACCTCTGGTCTTCTTGCTCCAGCCGCCCAAAGCAGCACCGATCGTGCCGCCTGCTCCTGCCTCCCGTGGCTGACTGTGCTGCCGCAGAGGCCTCACCGCCCCCTACTATTCCCACCTTAGGCCAGGCCCTGCGGCGACGGCAGCCTCACACCGCAGCCGAATGAGTGAATACTCATACTCCTCTCCGCGTGGGCATCCACTGCCGCGTCTTCACCGGCTCCGCGTCGTCCCCTTCCTAGGCCTCGTCGTCGTCCACCACCCTGGTGCTCTCGGCGCGGCATGGTCAACGTGGTCAAGGACTGACTTCCATCGGACGTGGACTGTACATCGAGAGGCTGACAGTTGGATCCACGGCCGCAGCAAGGAAGTGCCTCCTTATTACACGGAAAATAATGATTCCTCCACCTGACAGCAGGGACCCACCGGACGGGCCACCATATTTTGCGAAAAAAACGTTTCCCTCCTGACTGCTGGGACCAACCAGCTACACCTTCGCACGCAAGGAAGTCCGCCCGGGCAAAAAAAAACAAAACGATTTGCCCCCCTGACTGCTGGGACCCACCAGCTAAATCTTTGCACGCAAGGAGGTGCCTGACAGTCGGGACCCACCTGGTCGAAGCGTACATAGCGTTGTCATTCTGGTCGCGAAAGTGTATGTACATACTGGTCGATGTAGAGGCACGCACGTGTCGTAGTAGAAGCGCGCACGTAGCATGTACATGTACGTACAACGGTGAGGGTGCAAGAAAGAAAATACGGCCACGTACGTACATACGGGCAGGGTCTCGAACGCCTACTCGCGCATACGTACATGGTTGGGTCGGAACGGAGAAACAGCATTGTCGTCGTGTTCATGGGGAGCCAACCGGCTGGGTCGGAATGGAATGTGTGGTCGTGTTCATCAGGAGGGCTTGGAGGGAACAGGCGATGGAAACGAGGCCTGGCGTACCGCACAACGGAGGAAACGGCCTTGTGTTCGACCGGCCACGTTCAAAACGGGATCCTGTTGATCGGGAGGGGCCTGGCGTACCGCAAAACAGAGGAAACGGACCTCCTACGGTCGAAACGGGGGTCATGTTGATCGTGAGGGGTGTGGCGTACCGCAAAACGGAGGAAACGGACCTCCTACGGTCGAAACGGGGGTCCTGTTGATCAGGAGGGGTGTGGCGTACCGCAAAACGGAGGAAACGGACCTCCTACGGTCGAAACGGGGGTCCTGTTGATCGGGAGGGGTGTGGCGTACCGCAAAACGGACGAAACGGACCTCCTACAGTCGAAACAGGGGTCCTGTTCATCGGGAGGGGTGTGGCGTACCGCAAAACGGGACTCCACGGGATATTGTTCATCTCCACCGTCGACCTACTCCAGCCTCCATGGGCTACCGTCGACCTCCTCCAGCCTCCACGGGCTCCTGTTCATCTAGCCTCCACCGCGCGCTACTCCACCGGCTACTATTCAACCACCCCTCCACGGGCACCCCTCCACCGTCTACTGTTCATCCAGCCCTCCACACCACGGGGTCCTATTCAACCACCCCTCCACGGCCACCCCTCTACCGTCTACTGTTCATCCAGCCCTCCACACCACGGGGTCCTGTTCATCCAGAGGCAACACCACCACTCACTGTTCATCCAAACCCCCCCTGCAACGCTCACTGTTCATCCAATCGATCGGCTTCAGTTAGCAGCAGTAGCGAAGGAATCGCTCCATCGGGTTCAGTTAACAGCCATCGATCGATAGCTCGGGTTCAGTAACGCATAGCCTACAGTGCAATTGCTCGGGTTCAGTTAGAGCCCAACGCCTCGCTCGGGTTCAGTTAGAGCCAACGCCTCGCACGTGTATGAGAGAAACGCGCATCGCTCGACCCCCGACCTCCCACCGTAACCGGCAACTCCCCGAAATTTTCCTCCCCCTCGCTTCTACCATGGTTTTTTCCGTCATGAACGGCCCAAAGAATGTCATGTAGCTGCGTCTCCGGCCCGCCCAGGACGAGAAGCCCATTTTTTGTCATGATTTTTTGTCATAGAAGTAGGAGCCCACCACATCTATGATGATACCGGGTTTTGTCACAATTATCATCATAGAAGTGTCATATGTATGACAGAAAAAAAATCCGTTCACCCAAAATGTCACGGATGTGTCTTTTTTTTGTAGTGGAGGTCGGCGCGATGGTGGTGGTGGCGGCGGCGGCGGCAATGGAGGCAACGGAAGCCATCGTAACCTAAATTGATACCATGTAAAACATAGGATTTGAGAAACTGCTCGACACCCTAAACGGGATGTGGCTATCTCATTATATAGAGGTACCAAGGGGTACAATACAATGTTACAATATGTGTACAGAGGCTACGTATATACAGTCTAACAACTGCTACTATAGATACGCGGGGCTTGACAAGTGTAGATGCAAAGCCATATTTGGCCACCTCGCAACAAAAAAAGCCATATTTGGCCTCTTTAATAATGGTTTTTTTGGAACGTAGACGCTAGAAGCGTCCGGCTTTAAATTAATAAAGCCCACAGGCACCTGGTTCAAACGGTTACAACTTAGCAAAATCAAAAGAGAACGTTTGGTCCACGACCGGCATGAAACGGATCATAAGGTTCATCGCGAAGGAAATAATACAACCAGCCAAATCATCCAGCGCTGAAGACCTAGCTAACATAAACTCCCATAAAAGACTCCAAAAGTTTCACTGACTCGGCGGATCTTGTCTTGCCATCGCCTGGATAGTCTTGATGCGCGTCATGACCTCTGACATACGCTCAGCATCGCGCTCCTTCCCCAGTGGAATCCACATCTGCAGAAATAGATGGCATTTGAAGATCACATCTGCAGGATGACTAGGGAATTTTTTCTCAATCGTAATCTTATTGCGCGTCGTCCAAATAGCCCAGCGCAGTGCCCCTACGCAACGCCAAGCGATTCTACTACTAGTCCCTTTCGTGGACTTGAGTATGGTAATTAAGTTATTCCCTGAGGCTGGGTTCCAGTTCGTGTGAAAGGCTTCACGAACAGCGCTCCACGCGAACCTGGATAGGTGACATCTAAAAAAGATGTGGTTTGCATCTTCACCTAGGCCGCATACCGTGCAGGTACCATCAGTCGGACCATTACGTTTGGCCACGTTATCCGAAGTGGGCAGCCTATTCCTAAACATTTGCCACATGAAGATTTTAATCTTTAGGGGCAGGCCTGCCTTCCACAACCCCTTAGCTATATCAAGCGCTGACCCTTCAGTTAGCTTGTTATATAGGGACTTCACTGTGAATTTCCTCGAAGCTGTCAAGCTCCACTCAACCGAGTCAACCCCTGTCCCTAGGCGGTTGGCACCTATTTGCTGAACTAGCCCGGCCCAAGACTCACGCTCATCGTTTGTTAGGGCCCGCAAAAAGTGAATCACCGGGGGATCAGTACGGAGTGCCTCCCCTACTAAGACGTTGGTGTTCGTGGCGATCCGATATAAGTTGGGGTGACTATGCCAAAGGGGAGAGGCACCCAGCCAATGATCAAGCCAAAACCGAGTTGATTGGCCATTGTTAATCTAGAATTTGGCCCCCAAATCAAAAGCGGGCCGCACTGCTTGGATTCCTCTCCAAAACACGGAGCCGTTGGTCGAGGTTGTGAAGGGGTTCCCATTCGGGAAATACTTGGCTTTTAACAACTGAGCCTAGAGCCCCGACTCATTTTGGGCCAGCCGCCACCACCATTTGGAAAGGAGGGCAACATTCATTAGTTTGGAGTTAAGGATTCCCAATCCTCCAAACTTTTTTGGCCTACACACCACCGCCCACTTTACTAGGTGGTATTTCCACTTGATGCCAGTTCCTTTCCAAAAGAACCGGGACCTCGGTGTGTCTAGCTTAGCGTGCACGCCATCGGCTATTAAGAACATCCCCATAGTGAAGAGGGGAAGGGAAGAGAGGCTCGAGTTAGTCAGAATTAGCCTCGCGGCGGAGGACATGAAACGCCCTTGCCACGGGCTTACCCTGTTGGCCACTTTTCCGTACAGAGGCTCCCACTCTAAGATCGAGAGTTTGCGGTGAGAGATAGGAAGCCCTAGGTACTTAATTGGAAAGCTCCCAAGCTTGCAATTAAGTAGATTTGTGACACGCATGCTTTGTTGGTCGTCCATCCCCATGGTAATGACCTCGCTTTTAAGAAAGTTTATTTTGAGTCCGGAGAGGAGCTCAAAGGCTAGTAACGGGAGCTTAATCGAAGCAATACTATGGTCGTCAGGCTTGAACAAAAGCAATGTGTCGTCTGAGTATTGGAGATGTGTCACACCACCCGGGATGAGGTATGGGACAAGCCCCATAATGTGTCCGGCCTCCCTGGCCTTAGACAACATGGATGCCATTGCATCAGCCACAAAGTTAAAGATGAGTGGGGAGATGGGATCGCCCTGTCTAAGCCCTTTCCTATTACGGAAAAACTTCCCCATTTCACCGTTGACAATAACCGAGGTGTTGCCACTCGAGATCAAGTGCATGATCCGGTGAACAAACCCTGCCTCAAAACCCTTTTTGAGGAGGACCTCCCGCACAAACTCCCAGTTTACACGGTCGTATGCTTTTTCGAAATCTAGTTTGAGGATAACACCCTGACCACGCGTACGTTTTAACTCATGAATTATCTCCGTGAGAGCAATAGGCCCTTCAAGAATGTTTTTGACTTTAAGGAAAGCGGTTTGGCTCTTATTAATAACTCGTTGAGCGATCGGCACTAACCTAGAGGCATAAGCTTTGGCACATATCTTGAAAGGGATGTTAATGAGCGTGATCGGCCGGAACAGCTTAATAGAGTCCGCCCCTTTGACCTTGGGAATCAAGAAAATCGCCCCCTAATTGAGACGCGCCAGGTCCACCGTACCGAGGGCAAAGCCGTTGACAATTGCTTGGAAAAGGTCCCTATGGGTCGGCCAGAACCTTTTGAAAAACTCTACCAGCCAGCCATCCGGGCCTGGAGCCGTGTCGTTCTTCATTCCAGCCAGCGCGAGGACAATCTCTTGAGGCGAAAAGGACACCATTAGGGCTTCATTTTCCTGTTGCGAGACACACTCATCCGGGCCCCATAAGTCTTCCCTTAGACTTAAGCTCTTCGCTTCCGTTGTACCCAACAGCTCAACAAAGAAGTCAAAAATGTGCTTAACGATTTTCATTTTGGCTGACCAGCGTCCCATTCTCCGACTGGAGTCTTAGGATTGTGCTCTTGCGTTTACGACCGTTAGCGTACGCGTGGAAGTATCCCGTGTAGGCGTCGCCTTTCACGACCCACTTGACGCCGCCCCTACGGCGCCAGTACTCCTCCTCCGCCCTGAGGATAGCCAGGACCTGGTTTTCCAGGGAGTATCGGAGCTCCCATTTGTCTCCAGAGAAGGTTCTAACATCAGCCTGCACATCGAGGTGAGTGATTTCTTCCACAATGCGCGCCCTTTCCCTTTTAGACTCGCTACCATGATTGGCCCCCCAACCCCTGAGGAAAGCCCGCAAGGCCGCAGCCGCAGAGGACCAGAACTCTACTGGTCCTCGTTGGCACCCCACCTGATTACCGATCAAGGTCCAGCGGTTCGTGACAAGTTGGCAGAAACCGTCGTGTTCGAACCAAGTTGTCTCGAAGAAGAATCTCCGGCTGCGGTGAACATTGTCCTCCCCCGAGGACAGGATTAGAGGCACGTGATCTGATCCTATGCACGTCTCGACCACTAAGGTGCAAAGGGGGAACAACACCTCCCAATTGCTTGAACAGAAAACATGGTCGAGAACACAATGGACTGGCTCCCGCTGTTTGTTAATCCAAGTGAATCTCGCACCTGTACGCGCAATCTCTCTAAGAGCAGCGGCCGTGATGGCATTGTTGAATAGGGACACCCTAGCCCAGTCAATGTTGTCATTGTTCTTGTCTGCCCCCGAGCGGATCAAGTTAAAGTCCCCACCCACCACTACTGGCAGGTTGGACACTTGTTTGGCCCCGACCAGAGTTGTGATTTCTCCCAAGAAATCAGCAGACCTCGCATGATCAGCCGGCCCGTATACACTTACAATCACCCAAGAGGCATGGGATACTCGGCGATGAACGGTGACAGCGATATAAAATGAACCAGACTCCCACAGAATAACATCGCATACATCTTTATTACAACCCACCAATTGACCACCGGAAAGACCCACAGAAGGAGTCCAGTGCCAATCGAAACGCTGGAGCGGATCGTACGCCAAAAGATCTCTAAACATGAAATCGGCCTTAATCGTCTCTTGGAGCGCTAAAAATTCTATGCGTTCTTTGGACATATACTATCTGAGCTGCGTACGCCGCCCCCCATGACCGCAACCACGGATATTCCAGAAGATGTAACACATCAAATGATCTGGTTGCGCAGGCGGACTCCATGGGAGCTAACCGCCTTGGCCACTCGCTTCCTAGCCGGCGCACGGCTGGAAGAAGGCAAGTCCGAGGCCACCCCGGCCTCGTCTCCCTCAATGGGCAAAGCGACAGCACCAGCCCCTACTGGTACTGAGGCCTGGCAGTCCACGGGCTTTTCAGCCGCACAACGGGCGGCTGCAGCCGCTAGGGCAGCCTAAGCATCTTCACGCGCGCGAACTAACGAAATAATATCCAAAGGCGAGGAATCAAGCGCAACGCCACTATCGTGAAGAATCACAGCGAGATGGTCATCGGAGAAAGCATTCAGAATCTTATAAGAGGGGGATGGATTACCTGTGACGTCCATGTTTTTGTCAGCAGCGCGGAGCTTGGCACTTTCCAGAGATGTCATGTCCCCGAGCTTGGCCTTGGCGCGCACGCTAGGAGCCCGAGTCGCCACCGGAGTTGCCCTTGAATGCTTGGCCTTGGCTGCCGGCCCTGGCGCCACCAGAGCCGCACCCAACTCACCCCCCAACGCCGCAACCGAACCCGCAGACTCCATGGCCATCGTCTTGCACCCTGTCTTCCTCCCAGCAGTCTTCTTGGCCTGCCGACTGGAGCCACTCGACAAGCGCCTGCCCGAGGCCGGGGTAAGGTCTGAATCCACGAGGACGCAACCCAGTCCCGAGCCCCCTCCGCGCGCTGGGGAGGCAGGCAAGGCCTCAGTCTCAAAGGCCACCAGCGACAGAGGCACTGGCACATTCAGAGCTGGCAGGCTGGAGCCAAACACTTCAAAGGACGGGTCCAGAGAGCGAGCAAGGGGAGGGAGGCTGATGGCCGTGTCTTGAGTCGCGATCACGCCCAATTTTTCCAAAGTCTCAGTATCTATAGAAGTGTATTGAATGCTATCTTCATGTTCGTCAACCAGCTCGCCCATCACCACATCTTGTCCAACCACCACCGCACCGGAGCCACACGCCTCCTTCTAGGGCACCACCGCCGAAGATTTGGGTGCTTTCACACCAGTGGCTGCTTCCTTGGAGGGGATGCCCGCGGGTGGCCCAGACTTGTGCGGCCCGCCCTTGCCTTGCTGGCTATCTGGAGGGGGAGCAGAGGGGCCCGCCCCCGGAGCACCACCCCCATCCCCCAGCCGCCGTGGCAGCCGTTCCAGCTCCACCTTGATCTGGTACCCTTCGTGGTTGAACCAAACCTCAACCGTGCCATTCAGCTTGGCCGGCGTCTTGCAAGCCAGTTTCATCCTCACCGGACCCATCTTAATGAGGGAGAGCTCGTCGACCATGATTGGCCGACCCAACATCTTGAACGCCTCCTTGATACGCTCAATTTTGCGGTGTTTCTCAGGGATCCCGTGGAGCCTCACCCAAGCTTCTGACATCACCATCGGGGGAATCACCTCGTGCACCACATCCCGCACCCTAGCAGTGATGTCATTAATGGAAAGGAACGACTTGCCACTAGTCCGAGCCATATGAAGGAGATCTGCAGAGGGGAACACCACCATGAAATCATCCTCTCCCACTTGAGTGACTTGCCAGTCACAGTCCCCCGTGACCATGTGCTTGAGCTCCTACTTGAGGACTCGCAGGTTCAGGCGGCCCAGCTCTGTAGAGAGAATTGCAGCGTTGCCAATCGAGAGCTGCCGAGGACCCTCAAGATCTTCCTCCTTGTCAAACTGCAGGCACAAAGAAGCCTTCCCCTGAGATTGCGTTTCCCATAATCTGCAAGCAAGGCTGCCGACCCCTTGTCGGGCAGTGCGCAGATGTGTGGCCCTCTTCCTTGCAAAGCACACGCAAAGGCTGGAATTTGCACTTAGACTGGTAATGACCAAGTCTCCCACACTTGAATCATTCCACATCCGGCGCCTCCGATGCGTCCTCCACCGGAATGGGCTCGCCCATTGTGCCCTTCGTGCCAGGGAGAAGAGACACCGCTAGAGGTTCGGTCGCCGCCCTGGGCTTCTTGGCCAGTGGATCCCCGTCGCCAGCACCGTAGTTGGGGAGATCCACCGGCTTGCGCTCGAGCTCCCGATGCCGCGCCATCTCCTTCTTCTTCTTTCTTCTCTCCTGCTGCTGGATCCACCAAGGGGGAGGAGGACCTCAATCCCCCTCGCGCCCCTCTTGCTCGTGGCTCCGCTCAGATCTACCGCTTGGCCTTGCTCGCATCTCCTTCTTCGCCTTCTCCCGCAGGTCACGCTCACGCCGCCGCTCCCCATCCGAGACCGGGGGCTTCATAGGCCTCTTTTCCGCACGCCGTCCGCTCATCACCGCCGCCGCAAACGAAATGGAGAGCGGGGGGTGGGGAAATGGGGTGGATGGATCTGGCGAGGTGAGCCCAGCGCCGCACCTCTTTTCTGGTTGCAAGAAACCCTAGCGAGGGGTCGGGGAAGCCGCGGCGGATCCATAAATAGATGCCAGGATTGGGCCGAGGCCGAGGCAAGCCCAGCGCGGGCCGATCCATACCGACAGGCCCACTGAGAGCCAGCCCAGCGCCCCCTGGCGACACGCTGGCCTCCATGTTGCTAGGTCCGCCGGCGCCATCCGGCCTAGACACATGGGCCGTCCCATGGCCCACATGCCCATCCACGGCCCCGGGCCCAACGCTGCCAACCCTAGCCACAGGAGAGATAGAGCCGCCCACCGCCGCCTGCGGCCCTGCTGCCGCCTCCGCCGGTACCTGCACGGCCACCACCGTCGATGGCAGGCTTGGCCAATCGGCTTCCGAGTCCACCGGAGCGAGGAGCGCAGCCGCCGCCCGCGCCCTGATTTCCCGAGCGGCACCCCCAGGGGACACCGAGCCCTTGCCCGGAGTCAGAAAGGGCCGCCAAGCACGGACGGCGACCACGCGCGGCCCCCGGCCGCTCGGGGCGAAACGGCGGCGCGTCCCTGCGGCGCCGCTCCCTTCCGCTTGCGCGTAGGCAACGAAATTGCCTAGCGACGGCCCCGCCGGCGCCTGACGCCGTCCCTCCGCCGTCGAATCCGCGTCCTCCGACTCAGCGCCAGCCAACGCCCAGAATCTGCCTCCCACTGACGCCAGCGCCGCGCCCGCCTCCGCGGCCAGCCCCGCTCTCGATGGAGAGGAGCTAGCGCCGCGCCTAACCACCTCCCAGCCCTCGCTGGCCGGAGCCTGAGGCGACCGGGGCGGGGAACCCGGGCCGTCGCCAGGAGGAGCGCCTAACGGTCCACTCATTCGAACCAACGCCGTGATCTTGTTGATATTCTTGTTTCATTCATAATGGGTTGTTAATGTTACCGTGTTACCGGTTCTTTGTGCTCTGGCTTCGTCCCCAACTATCTTTACCTAATAATAAAGAGAATTGGGTTTCTGGTCGTCCGTCATATAAACTGCCTCTGAAGTTGTCCTTATTTACCCACCATGCCACCGGTAAGTCAAGAAAACGATTCGTTTAAAAAAAATCGACATCCAATTCAGTTCTTATAGGAGAGTCAATACAATCATATAACACTGCTTGCAAGAAGCCAGCGGCCAAAGCCGCCCGCACGGGAGACCAGGGTTCGATCCCTGGTCCTATACCCTTTTCTCCCCTTTTCTCCCCTTTTCTGCAATATATATAGCAGGCCGTAATGGGCCGGCCCGTAGTGACGCCCTTGTTTTTCTTTTGCTTTTTTCCTTTCTCATTTTTTTCCTGTTTTTCCTTCTTTAAATTACTCTGGGAATTCCCGAAAAAAACAAATTTCAAAAAAGTTGCGAGTACTGAGAAGATATATAGATACATCATAAAATGTTTGTGAATTCAAAAAAACATTTGAGAAAATCATAAGAAGTTCGTGATTTAAAAACAAAACTGATCGCATATTTAAAAAAAACATGATTTAAAAAACAATAAAATAAAAATTCATGATTTATAAAATATGATCGTGTATTCTCCCCTTTTCTGCAATATATATAGCAGGCCGTAATGGGCCGGCCCGTAGTGACGCCCTTGTTTTTCTTTTGCTTTTTTCCTTTCTCATTTTTTTTCTGTTTTTCCTTCTTTAAATTACTCTGGGATTTCCAAAAAAACAAAATTCAAAAAAGTTGCGAGTACTGAGAAAATATATAGATACATCATAAAATGTTTGTGAATTCAAAAAACATTTGAGAAATCATAAGAAGTTCGTGATTTAAAAAAAACTGTTCGCATATTTTAAAAAAACTTGATTTAAAAAATAATAAAATAAAAATTCATGATTTATAAAATATGATCGTGTATTCAAAACATATTTGGGAATTTGAAAACAATGTCCATAAAATTTTAGAAAATGTTCACAAAAATTAAAACTGACTCTTAAGTAACGAACAAAACAAACCATCGCTTAGGCAGAGGTTTTATTAGGGGATCTGTAGAGGTTTTATTAGGGGATCATAAAATGTTAGTGATTAAAAAAATTGTTTGCATATTATAAAAAATTCATGATTTAAAAAACAATGAGATAAAAAATGTTCATGATTTCTAAAAATGTAATCGTGTATTCAACACATATTCGGGAATTTGAAAACAATGTTCCGAGCCCAAAAAAGTTGACACATCTTGCTATGGGTTAGTTTTTGTAAACTATATGGAAATGACAAAATGTCTGTTTTGCCTCCGTACACAGCTATTCTCGTACCAAAGTTCTACTGGTTCTGGAAAACGTCGCTACGCTAGGTCAATGTGAGACACATCATGCATCAGTCTAACTAAGGCAGCAGTCCAACAATGTAGTTTGCTCAACCAAAAAAATATTTTGTTATGGCACCTTAGGAAATTAAGTCGTGATAAGACCATCACATTTTCATCATAACATCACCCGGACATAGTTTGCGAAATGACATATTGAAAATCCTTATCTCATCCTGGCATTTGATTCAGATCTTTTTATCTCTATTATATCTATATAATCTGATTGTTTTTCTTACGTTGCAACGCACCGGCATATTTGCTAGTAGTATTTAAACATGCTGCGGAGATGATCAGGAGCCAGCTGACCTGCATTTTATACCAAGGTTTGGGGGTTCAACCTGAAGTCATCAAGGGAATCAGTCTGAGGATATTCGTGTATTCTGACTTTTGAGTAGCATTGTATATGATCCAGAACGAGCAGTACGTGAGTCCCAGAAATCACAATCTTGGGGCCAAGCCTCCGTAAAGTCAACTAATAGAGCTGTGTAAACAACTCTTGCCTGCCAAGTCAACAATGCCCCTGGCAATTATAGTATGGTCACTCCGCTCCGCTGACTTGGGTAGCTGACAGAAAACTACTGTATAATGCAACTGACATCAGCTCCAGGGTCTACCTCCCGCTGGATGAGATCTAGCAAGTACTAATGCTTAAGAGTTTTTTCGAACCAATCAACAACCGGACCTGTGCATGTGGGAAGTCGAGATACAGTACTGCACAAAGTCAATAGATTGTTATATTCAGACATAAGCAGAAGGTGCTTGACGGTGATTCTTGAGATGCGTGATGGATGCGGGCAGTTCATGCTCTACGGTGTGAGGTTCAAAAAAAATGGCCATAACTTGAGCTGCTCGATGGAAAATTCACATGTTATTTTCTCATCATTTGTTCCTTAGCTTTTGGCGAAAATTGAAGATTAGACTCATGTGAGTATGTCTAATTGTTTCTGTAGCTGTTTTAGATTTTTCGGGTAAGTTTGAACTTATGATGAAGAAATCAATTTTAAATTGTGTATGCTGGTGACCAAGCGTATTTTCTTTGGGGTTGGGGGGGGGGGGGGGGGGTGGATGGCTAGACTTATCAAAGGCTTTGACTAACGGTAAGGCATGTGCATGGTTATTAAAAAAGGGGAAATCTTACAGAACAGAGCATTTTCATAAATAGCAATACAACAATGACACGACAGAGCACCTCTATCAAAAGTTGTCATATTGACCCAAGCACTATAATAATTGTTAATACGATGATTTTGAAGCAAAATGACATTCTAGCAGAGTCGCATATTCATTCCGACAGACGTAATTATGGAGCTTCCTACAATAACAAGCTCGTAGCGATCAAGTCTCTTGCAATGCTTGCCCTTTGGCAGATATGGCAGGAGAGGAATCACTGCACTTTTAGGGCAAAAGAGGCCAAGGTGGAAGACATTCTCAACGAGATCAGGAGAGGGCTAAGCCTCTGGCAACAAGCCGGCTTCAAGTCAGTTCAGAGCCCCTTCGGGGATCAGTCGGGAGAGTAGGCTAGCGGCTTGTGCCTGGGGGCACTATGTGCTTTTTCTGACATTCTTCTTCTTACTATCCTTGATCTTCGGATCTCCACCTTTATCGCTTTGTCATCTGCTCCCTGCTTATGATCAATGAAACACCAGCCTTTGCTAGCCCTTCAAAAAAAAGGATTATGAAGGTCTCATTCGGAGCTCGCTCCGAATCCAACTGCCAACACGGGATGGCAGTTTCAGCTTCTTCCTCCTTGCACCAGCGCTGCGATTTTAAGCAGAGTGTTGCCCGTACATGCACCATTGTGCGCGGTAATCACCCGCTAATGGACAGACGCTCCCTCTGATTCTCAGAGGCAGTAATTCGGATGGTCGTCCACGGTATCATCCCCAGCTATAATACCGGCGACAAGGCGTGCTCATCCCCAAAAACCCTAGTCAGCGTTGTTGGGGAACGTGCTACGTAAAACAAAATTTATGGTGCGCCTACCAAACCAAGATCACTATCGAGGTGCATGCAATAAGATTATACCCTGGACAATGTCAACGCACTAGAGATGTTGGCGAAGTGGATGAAGTCCTTTGACTCCCGAGGCTAGGTTATGCCGCCCAACCGCAAGTGTTCTCCTCGCAAAAGTTCGCCTGATGGAACATCGAAGTGTATGACGCCTCCGAGGTATCCACATGCACCACGTTAGCGACAACGCAACAACATGTTGACCAGCACAACCGGAGCAGCGGGGATCTACGAGTTGGAGTAGGAGCAGTGCACGACAGCTAGCACTAGGTCTAATCTAGATGATAAAGGAGGGTAGTGACCAGGAGGAGGAGCAACTAGAACTGCTTGGATGCCCTCTACCTACATCCTCCCCTCTTTATATAGGTGGACATGGTGCGTCGATCTCCATCGGGTTGCCTTGCCCTCCTTCATTAGAGGGCGCTACATTTTAGAGGGTTCGGTTGCGCTCTAGTCCATGAGACCAAGAGGTGCAAGCAGTGTGTTGTTCTCCTGAAGCTAGACTTTGAGAAGGCCTACGATCGGGTGAACTAGGTGTTCCTTACGGAGGTCCTTCTTCGAAAGAATTTCGAGGTGGAATGGGTGCATCGCATCATGCAGCTGATCTCGGGGCCCATGTTGCCACTTCCATCAACGGAGAATTCAATCACTTCTTCCATAATAAGTGTGGGCTTCGCCAGGCTGATCTACTTTCCCCACTTAAGTTCAATTTTTTGACAGACGGGCTCTCGGACATGCTAAACAAAGCCAAAGAAGTGGGTCACGTCAAGAGGGTGGTGGCCCATCTCATTCGCGGGTGAGTATCACAACTTCAGTATGCACACAACACAGTGTTGCTTTTTGAACCAGACCAGGACAACATCGCCATGGTCAAACTGTTGTTGCTCTACTTCAAGGTGATGTACGACCTCAAAATCAACTTCGATAAGTGTGAGGTGGTTGCCATGGGGATGGCACATGAGTAGGGGCATCAAGTCAAATGCTAGGGGTGTTCCATATTACTTAACTCGGCCTCCCCATCAGTGATAGGCAGTTAACTAATAGAGTGGGAAAGCCTTTATTCCAAAGTGGCAGGATGCGCCTCACCTGGGTGGGGAAGTTTATGTCATTCGGAGTTCCGCTTACCCTCACTAATTATTGCATGCCCTCTCTCCCCATGTTCACGATGTGGATGTTTTTGCTGGGTCATGGGGTTCATGCCAAGCTTGATACTCCGAGGGCTTGGTTCTTTTGGGAAGGAACCAGTGCTAATATCAACTATCATATGGTCAAGTAGGTGGCAGTGTGTCGCCCCAAGAACTAGGGAGGGCTATGAATTTAAATACAGAACTAATGAATGTAGCTCTTCTCTCTAAGTGGACCTAGAATTTGTAGCGAAACGATTCGTGCTTGTGGGCTGATCTATTGAAGGCCAAGTACTTCCCTAATGGTACTTTCTTCGAGTCTACGGCTCATGGATCATCACTCTGAAATGGAATCCAAGCGGTTAAGCCAGTCTTTGCTTTGGGACTGCAGTTTGACATGTGTAACGGCCGTTCGACTAGGTTCTGTTTTGATTCTTGGGCCCATACAAAGCCTCTTTGGCAAAATTTGAAGATCTCTACACCATTGCAATGGATCCGGAGATATCTGTAGCTAATGCCATGAGTCACTCGCCTACTCACATTACTTCCAGACACGAGTTCACCCCCATTGAGGCCATCGGCTCGGGCAATTTATGTGGCAAGGTGGCTAGTGTTTCCCTATCCGCCGAGGTGGATGAGGTGTCGTTGCAACTCATGTCCTTGGGCAATTCTGGTCAAGTCTCTTTACACGAGGTTAACGACTGGATCGACTTTGGACGGGACCCACAGTATTTGGAAAGCGTGCCTTCCTCTTAAGTTAGGATATTCTTGTGGCAAATGTTCCAAACTGTCTGCCATCCTCGTTAAATGTGGCCAAGCACAACTAACCCTACGATGGCGCTTGCGTTGTATGCTCATAGTTGGAGGATGCAAATCACATTTTTCACTAGGTGTTTGTTGGCTTGCTTCGCGTGGAGTGCGGTTTCGGAGGCTATGGGATGAAATTGGAATCTGACTTTAGGTTCGATCTCTTAGGTATTTACTATTATCTTAAGGGTTATACCAAACGGGTTGTTTGGCTTGCGTAGGGTGATGCTTTGGGTGATGTGGCATATTAGCAATAAGATTACTATAGAGGTCATGTTTCCTGCGCACCTGGTTGTTGTTGTATTTTCAAATGCATATTATTTCCGCAGCAATGGGAGCCGTTGGGGAAATAGCAGGACCGCTAGGCCATCCAATTGGTGTTGCTCAAGCTTAAACAACCCAACAGCCACACCAGGAACCAGAATCACATCGAGCAGGGCTAGGTTCCATCTGTTCGGATCTCCGTGCGAGCCTCTGAGCTCTTGTGTTCGGCCTTGCACCTTGAAGTTTTTCTGTGCTAGATCTGGTGGTTTGTACTTTGTTTTAAACTGTGGTGATCTTTCACGCTAGTTGCTCAATCCGTTGCTCTAACCAGCCGCAAACCAGGCAAGTAGTAACAAAGTATTCGAGTTATATGACAAAAAATAAGAAAGGCTAAGTTAAGTTTTTCAGGATAAAAAAATAGTCTTCTTGTTTTCTGCCCTGACCCTGGGCGACTAGGGCAAACTTTCCCCTCTAGACTTCACTGACGATCATGTGGATTCGCCTCTCCTCTACTTGCCGCTCCGGCAGCCGGCGGTTGAAGAATCTCGGTGCCTCCGCTCCAGTTAGTAGTTTAGGTTATGATTTTTTAGTCCTTGTAGGTGCAGCAATCAAGCGGATGGCGACACTTCTTTTTCGAGTTTTTCTTCCAGGCTTCGACCCTCCTTGAGTTTGACCGTATGGACGTAGTCGACGGAGCTCCGTTGTAGATTCCCGCCGCCTCCTTGGAGCGGTGAGGTTAGAATTTCTCGTCATGTGGCGAAATTTGATATTAAGTGCTTCAGATCTATGTAAGAGTTTAATGGTGACGATTGCGGCTACAGGGCGCTAGTCCTTAGGGGCACGTGAAGAGACTTCTAGGCTAACATCGACAAGGTCACGTTGGCTCTGGTAGGGGAGCGGCGACAATGACGCATCAACGGCAGTCTCAAAACCTCGATGTAATTGCAGCGGACCTGACTCTTCTGCTACATATCTAAATCACCAACAAAGCAGCTCCTGCCTAGTCTTTGTTTTTAAACTAACTCTGTACTAAGTTTGTGACAATTAATATGAATCGGAGGGTGAGTATAAAAGTTCATTGAAAATAGTACAAATCATACTCCGTTCTATTTGTTACGTATATAGACATATTTTAGAATGCAGATTAACTCTTTTTTTTAAGAACATAGATTGATTCATTTTGTTTCGTATATAGTCATTTATTAAAATCTTTAAAAAGCTAAATATTTAGAAACGGAGGAAATAGTAAAATACTAGTGCGGTACCGCAGTGACGACATGCATTGGGACAAGCGAAGAGAAGAGAGGAGGAGGAGGGATCGATCGATCTCAGCGGCCGCGCGGTGAGCCGAAACCGTTCCATTCCACGCGCTAGCTCGTCTTGTACCGCAGTGCGACACTGACCGTGCTGACTGACAAGGCTAGGTCGTTCTCCCCCGATTCCAAGCGAGCCAGCTGCTTCTGTTGCCGGTTTGGAGCGGTCGTTGGGACTTGAGATCGAAGCCTTGGCAAGCAACTGGGACTTTCGTGATCGGTACGTACTAGTGTATATCTGAAGAGTGAGGCCTCTGAATTCTTATGTCCTCTGGTGAGTTCACGGCTCTGGAGCTTTCCGTTTGAGAGACGTGCGCTTGCAAGCCTGACCGTTCATCGTCCTAACTTTTTTGGCCGCATGCATCTTCCACATGCAGAGGCCGGGGTCATCCTTCTTTTAAAAAAGAAATATCAATAGGTATATACACGTGGCCGAAAGTAGAAGAATGAATTTCATTCGAAGTTTTTACTCAGGTTTGGGCCCTTCTCATCATGAAGGCAACACTTTACTCCTGCTGAGTCTGGATTGATGTATGTGTCGCCATGTGAAAGAGGATTAGCATGTCTAACTGATTCCTAATAAAACGTTAGAGAAGGATAAATTTGGGTTTTCTCCTCTAGCCGGCAACTAACTGAATCCTTAAAACCTTCAATGGAGGATATTTTTTACTCCGTGGCAGCCGCGATCCTTGAATATACTCAGTCGCCCGCTTGTGGAGTAAAAATTTCCCACGCCCCATCTCTCCTCTTCTTCGATTCTGCCGCGGCCCAAGCCCCACCAGGGCGCACCTATCCCCACCTCCATCCACTCCGTCGCCGCCCCCACCATTGATAATGACCGCATCTAGCCGCCGCTCCCGCCACCCATCCCCCGAGCGAATCGACATCGCCACACGTTGTCCCGAGCCCTTGGTCGTGGTGGTGCTTCTTCCTCCCACGCCGATGGATCCCGCTTCCCCGACCTCCCACCACCGCCGCTGCCATGGAGGAATACCTCGGCATGCGGCAGGGTCGGTGAGGGAGTTCCGGACTAGGGGGTGTCCGGATAGCCGAACTATCATCATCGGCCTGACTTCCAGACAATGAAGATACAAGATTGAAGACTTCGTCCCGTGTCCGGATGGGACTTTCCTTGGCGTGGAAGGCAAGCTTGGCGATACGGATATGTAGATTTCCTACCATTGTAACCGACTCTGTGTAACCCTAACCCTCTCCGGTGTCTATATAAACCGGATGGCTTTAGTCCATAGGACGAACAACAATCATACCATAGGCTAGCTTCTAGGGTTTAGCCTCCTTGATCTCGTGGTAGATCCACTCTTGTAACACACATCATCAATATTAATCAAGCAGGACGTAGGGTTTTACCTCCATCAAGAGGGCCCGAACCTGGGTAAAACATCGTGTCCCTTGTCTCCTGTTACCATCTGCCTAGACGCACAGTTCGGGACCCCCTACCCGAGATCCGCCGGTTTTGACACCGACATTGGTGCTTTCATTGAGAGTTCCTCTGTGTCGTCACCAATAGGCTCGATGGCTTCTTCGACCATCATCAACGACGCAGTCCAGGGTGAGACCTTTCTCCCCGGACAGATCTTCGTATTCGGCGGCTTTGCACTGCGGGCCAATTCGCTTGGCCGTCTGGAGCAGATCGAAAGCTACGCCCCTGGCCGTCGGGTCAGATTTGGAAGTTTGAACTTCACGGCCGACATCCGCGGGGACTTGATCCTCGATGGATTCGAGCCACAGCCGAGCGTGCCGCACTGTCACGGCGAGCATGATTTAGCTCTGCAGCTGGACAGTACCCTGGAGGCCGCACCCGAACCCGCTCCGATCTTCAATTCGGAGCCGGCTGCGCAAATCGAGGACGGATGGCTAGACACCGCCTCGGGGGCTGCAACCTCTACGGCGATAGAGCCGAACAATGACCTTGTCCCTCATGAAGCTCGTGACTCCGAGGTGCCGGACTCCTCACCGGACTCCGAACCTCCCACGCCCCCTCCGATCGAATCCGATTGGGCGCCGATCATGGAGTTCACAGCAGCGGACATCTTTCAACGCTCACCTTTCAGCGACATCTTAAGTTCGCTAAAGTATTTCTCGTTATCAGGAGAGCCCTGGCCGGACTGCGGCCAGGACAGTTGGGATGCGGACGACGAAGAAATTCAAAGCCCACCCACCACCCAATTAATAGCCACTGTCGACAATCTAACCGACATGCTAAACTATGACTCCGAAGACATCAACGGTATGGACGACGATGCCGGAGACGATCAAGAACCAGCGCCCACCAGGCACGGGAAAGCCACCCCAACTCACGACGTATACATGGTGGATACACCAAGAGGAAGCGATAATGAGGAAAAACGGGACGTGGCGAAGGACAACTCCCCCAACAAACAACCAAAACGGCGACGCAAGCGCCGCCCGAAGACCGCCCTCGATAAAAACAGCACCCATACGGACCCGGCCCTAGAGCAGGGCAAAGCAGTGGACGACGCACATGTCAACAAGCAACCAGCCGGACATGAACTCGACAAGCAACCCATCCCCGGCGAAGATGATCTCACATCACCAGAGCATAGGAATCTTCATAAAAGGCTCGTCACCACTGCAAGAAGTTTGAAGAAGCAAAAGCAGAAGCTCAAAACAGTGGAGGACGCACTCAGAATGAGATGGAGCAAAGTACTCAACAACGCAGATAAACATGGCGCTAGTCACCAGACAAAGAGCTACTCAAAGCGCAAGTTGTTGCCCGAATTTGACGAGGAGGCCTTAGAGCCCCCGCAGTCAAAAAAGAAAGAAGCCGCCTGGCCGGATAGACGACCAGATGACAAGCCAAGAGCAACAAGGGGCGCCGCACACAAGCCGGCACACGATCAGCATAAAGATCCTCGGAAAAAGGACGACCCAGTCAGATCTATTTATGGGCCAAAAAAGAAGACTCCAGGAAGCAACATAACCCGCCGAGCATTTGAAGACAACGGCACACCCAAATACAAGGGCGCCGCACACCCACTATGTTTCACCGACGAGGTACTGGATCATGGATTTCCAGCGGGATTCAAACCCGTAAACATAGAAGCATATGACGGAACAACAGACCCCGGAGTCTGGATTGAGGATTACATCCTACATATACATATGGCCAGAGGAGACGATCTCCATGCCATAAAATACCTACCCCTCAAGCTCAAAGGGCCAGCTCGGCATTGGCTTAAAAGCCTACCAGAAAATACCATTGGAAGTTGGGAAGAGCTTGAGGATGTGTTTCAAGCAAATTTTCAGGGGACCTATGTCCGTCCTCCGGATGCAGACGATTTAAGTCACATAACTCAACAGCCCAGAGAGTCAGCATGCAAATTCTGGAATAAGTTCCTCACTAAAAAGAACCAAATAGTCGACTGTCCGGACGCTGAAGCCTTAGCAGCCTTTAAACACAGCGTCCGAGACGAATGGCTTGCCAGACACCTCGTCCAGGAAAAACCAAGAACAATGGCCGCACTAACAAGCCTCATGACCCGCTTTTGCGCGGGGGAAGACAGCTGGCTGGCTAGGTGCAGCACCAATGACCCGAGTACATCCGAAGTTAGGGATGGAAATGGGAAATCACGACGCAGAAAAGATCAGCGCCGGAATAAGGAAAATGGCCCGAATAGTACGGCGGTCAACGCCGGATTCAAAAGCTCTCGGCCGAACAACAAAACACTGCCACTCAAGGACAACAGTGACGAGCTATCCAACCTAAACAAGATTCTAGATAGACTATGTCAAATACATGGTACCTCCGGGAAGCCTGCAAACCATACCCACAGAGATTGTTGGGTATTCAAACAGTCCGGCCGACTTAATGCCGAACACAAGGGGCTCGACACACCAAGCGAAAGTGACGAAACCCAAAAGCAGCACTCCGGAAAACAGAAGACTTTCCCACTAGAAGTCAAAACAGTGAACTCACTTCATGTAATAACATGAAAAGACAGCGCGGCACCTGCAATACCAGGACACCGCCCGCCGAATGGGGATAGACCCTACCAAAATTCGCCATAGCAGCACTTCCTTCAAAGGAGTGACGACAGGCCTTTAAGCCAATTATACAGGCTCTGTACCACTAGAGGTTGTGTTCGGTTCATCCGACAACCTCCGTCGTGAAAAGCTCACTCTCCATCGCCCCATTCAAACAGTAGCCCTTAAGCACTACTGGGGTGCGCAGCTATCGCTAGCCCTAATGCAATACCACATTACGCATTTTTTATGCTTAAGAATGCCCGGTCAACGTGGCATAATTTCATTAAAAAGTAACTCCGAGTGTTCCTCGACCACGGAGAACATGAGACTGCTTCAACAGCCACACACTAATCAGACCTTGCAGGTCAAAGCCCCTAAAAACAGGTCATTCAGACCTCGGACATGGTTAGGCGAGTCCGGCGTAACTAAACAAGGGGCTTCCCAGCCGCATACCCCCTTTATAAGGGGCCGCGTGTATAAATGATGAGAGCCAATAAAGCTCAACTTTCTTCATTTTATTCTATTTTAATACAACTTCTGCACGATATTTCTTGGAAACTAAGTCCTTCTCTTTTACAGATGAAGCACGTGCTACACCCATCCAGGATACAGCACAACGGAGACACAGGCGCAGACGTGCAGCAAGGACCCGTTGCAAGGATTCTTTTCAGATTAAGACCCTGCGTAAACCTTTCTTACTGTCTCTTGTTGATACACATCCCCCGGTTTCCCACCATAGCTGAGGAGGAGGCTGGCGTTTTGGCATCGGCCGCGTCAGAAGTTCCCGCCTGTACCTGGACACAAGGGGCTTAGGGCATTGTTCTGCCCGGTATCATAAAGACCGAACACCTCAGGGAGTGTTCGGCGTCTCGAGTTAGGCCTTATATGCATCAGCTCCGAATCATGTCTTTGGTCAAATGTTGGGTTTGCCCGGCTCCTGTGTTTTGCTGCCTTACGTTCTACATCATCGGCTAACGCGGCACCAGGAGAACTACTGCGATTGTGCCCCGGTTCGGCCGGGCGAGCACCTCAGTAGAGAAAGCCGAAAACTGACTGTCATGATATAGTGAGAGACTGGTCAACCACTCGATCGACCATTGGAATGTTTAGAATTCCTCCGCTTTGACGAAGGACCGCTTCCCGGTCAGGCACATACGCGCCCTGAGTTCGGGAAGAGCGGTGCCACTAGGGGCTATATAGTAGCCCCACATTCAAGCTCCTATGGCTAAGTGAAACTGATAAAGCATTATAGTCCGGTTGCCTAGTTTGCTACGCTATCACCTCCTTGAAAGGACCAAGACATTGGATTAAGTGTGAAAAAGCGCTTTTCTTTTTGCAAACACCCCCGCACCATGTGCGTGGGGGCTGAAGCCAAAGACTGCAACTTTCAGGTTATTCATACATATACGGCCGCACAGGAGATAGTTCAATACTTGAACGCACAAGTATAAAAAGCTATTGCATTATAAACTTGATCTCAAAAATCATACATGTCATTCAAACATAACATCTTTCAAGCACTGCGACTCTATTAAATGAGCGCCCTGCATGACTTCCTCAAAATAGTGCTCGGTGGGGAATCGGCTTCTATCCGAACCCCGGGATGCAACAGCAGTGGCATCCATCTCCGCCCAGTATGTCTTACCACGGGCGAGAGCCATCCGTGCACCTTCTATGCATGCCGACCGCTTCATCGCCCCAATATGCGGCACCGCCCCAAGGAATTGCTACAACAAGCCAAAATAACTCTTTGGCTTGGGCCCTTTCGGCCACAGATGAGCGACTACATCCGTCATGGCAAGTCCGGACAGTCTATTCAGCTCAGCCCACTCAACCAGCCGATCACTCAACGGAAGTGGACGCTCCGGACTATGGAATTGAGACCAGAAAAGCTCTTCCACTTCATGATCCTTCTGGCTTCGAAAGTGCACGACTGCGTCCGCCACACTCGCCGCCAAGTCCAGATAAGGATCCTCCGCACCGTACAATCGGCCCAGCTGAGCATACTTCGGATCGTGAACTTCCTACGCAGCATAAAGGGCTTTCCAGCCACAATGTCTCTGACCTGACGCAGTTCCTCCTTCATAGCCTGCATTGCACTACGAGCATCCTTGGCTTCGGCGTCGGCCTTCTTCAGGTCCTCTTGCTCCGCTCGGCGTTCTCTTTCAAGAACCTCCAGGCGGTCGGTAGCAACTTTTAATTTCGTGGCTATTCCAGCCATCTCCTCCCTGCTTCAGCAGTGAGCAGCCTTCTCGGCTTCTAGCTCTTTTGCTGCCTTCGAGGCAGCCGCCTCGCTTTTTCTGGCTTGCTCCTTGGCCCGAGCAAGTTCTGCTCGAAGGCCTTCCACAGCAGCAGCACTATCTGCATCAGGCATACAAATTGTAAGGAATGGGCGTCAGCTCCCTTACTAGGCGACCGCAGAGCAACCACATACCTTGTGACTCATCAAGTCGTTTATTGACCAGCGAGATGTCCGCATCCGCAACGTCGAGTTGCCTCTTAAGCTCGGCAACTCCATCAGTCCGGCCGGCCACCGAACGTTCCGCCACCTGCATAGGAAAGGCGACATTCTATAACTGAGATTATGATCCTCGACACGCTGCCGTTTTCGGCAGCATACCAAGTCTCAAGGGCTACTATCTATACAGGGCGCACTTCATGTGCAAAAACTATCAAAAGGTATATCATTTTTTGCGTACCTCAAATCCCGTCAGCAAACTTCCGACGGCCTCACACAACCCGCTTTCGGCGGACGAGATCCTCTCAATCACCATACTCATTAATGTGCAGTGATCTTCTGAGATGGACGCCCTCTTAAGCAAATCCTGCAGCTCCACCGGCCGTACTCCAATGGGTGCCAAACTCTCTGGCCCCGCTGGACTCGGGGAGACCCTCCGTGATGACACCTCAGGGTCGTCTCCCCCGCATGATGGGGCGGCAGATGGAGGCGTTTCGCTCTCCATCATCTCCGGACGAAGGTGTCCCGAAGATGAGCTGTGCTGAGATGGGCTGAGATCCGAACTACAAGGTGAAAACTTCGGTTACCCTTAGAAATTAAACATGGATGTTCACTATTACAAAATTCCCCCTTTTTACTTATGGCTCGCTAGAGGGGTGATTCCTCCGAGGAGACAGTACGGCCGGGGCTCTTCCCGGCGCAGGACCTTCCGATACAGATTTCTTTCCCCGCTTTGAGGCCTTGGCCTCCGGGTCTTCGGAAGCGGTCCTCTTCTCCCCCTGGAAGGAGGGACTCTCGATTCCTCCCTTACTAAAAGCCTCCGTGGCTGAGGTGGTAGTTCCCCTGTGCCCTTCTTCACCCTCCTCCGAAGGTGCAACCTCTAACATTTTGATTAACACGGGATCCTGCGTGTTCTTGGGGAGGAGGGTCGGACACCATATCAGTTTTGCTTGCGCTATCCACTCCTGTCCAAGGGATAGCTGGTTAAAAGGCAAAACCACAGTAAAAAATGGATGATGTGTCCGGACACAGGGCTACTTACTTGAGTATCCGGGCGATTGCAGCTTAGGCCATCATCCTCGGTCAATTCCGGACGCATCTTTTGCGATTCGAAGAACAGTTTGTACATCTCCGCGGGTGTCAAACCCATGAAGTGTTGAAGAGCTCGTGGCCCCTCCGGATTAAATTCCCACAGGTGGAGGGGGCGACGTTTGCAGGGCAGTAGGCGCCGGATCAACATAACATGTACCACTACAGCCAGATTGATCTCCCTTTATTGGAGGCCTTGAATCCGGTCCTGCAACAGGGGAACGTCCTTGGACGGCCCCCAGTCACGCCCCTTGTTGACCCATGACGTCAGCCGTTGTGGAGGGCCCGAGCGGAAGACGGGCGGCAGCCTGTGCCTGCTGCCCCTGGGAGCGGTGATATAGAACCACTCCTGTTGCCACAAGCCGAGCTCCTCCTGAAAAGAGCCCTTGGGCCATGGAGCATCGGCCCTCTTACTTATAACCGCCCCCCCGCACTCTGCCTGACGCCCCTCAATCACCTTCGGCTCCATGTTGAAGGTTTTGAGCCACAAGCCGAAGTGAGGGGTAGTGCGGAGGAAGGCTTCACAGACGACAATGAATGATGAGATGTGGAGGATGGACTTCGGAGTCAAGTCATGGAATTCCAGCCCATAGTAAAACATGAGCCCCCTCACGAAGGGATCCGTCGGGAAGCCTAAACCCCGACGGAGGTGAGACACGAACACGACGCTCTCGCCAAGCTTGGGAGTAGGAATAACTTTCCCTCGGGCAGGCAGCCTATGCGAAATCTCGTAGGTTAAGTACCTGGCGTCTCTTAGCTTTAGCACGTCCTCTTCCGTGACGGAGGAGGGCATCCACCGGCCTCGTAGGTCGGGGCCGGACATTGTCGAAGATCGAAGGTACCCGAATATGGAGCCCTGGGTGTTGGAACTCGGGGCAAGGGGCGGATTCGATAGAGGATTGAAGGAAAAGGATGGGCCTTGGTCTCATTATAAAGAGGGAGAATACCAAGAGCCGTCCCCGTGACCGTTTGGAACCCGCCTTCGATGGAGGGGGCGTGGCAACGGGCGCGGTTGGGTTACCCACGTCCGTATTGATGGGAATCCCGGAATAAGGGGAACACGATCTCTGCTTCGACAAGACGTGCCAAGGAAACCGCCTCGCTAAACGCGCTGAGGTGGAACAATAAAAACAATTTGAGTAAAGGCTTGGTAGTGGTGCGACGTCACGCCACAAAACACGTCAGCAGATTGAACTTGTGTAATGTTATTCTCTCTATGGTGGTACATGGAATTTATTTTGCAGAGCCGGACACTATCCTGGTGTTCACAATCTTCTATAAATTATTCGGAGGAAGAACCCGCCTTGCAATGCCGAAGACAACATGCGCGCCGGACTCGTCGTCATTGAAGCCTGGTTCAGGGGCTACTGAGGGAGTTCCGGACTAGGGGGTGTCCGGATAGCCGAACTATCATCATCGGCTGGACTCCCAGACTATGAAGATAGAAGATTGAAGACTTCGTCCCGTGTCCGGATGGGACTTTCCTTGGCGTGGAAGGCAAGCTTGGCGATACGGATATGTAGATTTCCTACCATTGTAACCGACTCTTTGTAACCCTAGCCCTTTCCGGTTTCTATATAAACCGGATGGCTTTAGCCCATAGGACGAACAACAATCATACCATAGGCTAGCTTCTAGGGTTTAGCCTCCTTGATCTCGTGGTAGATCCACTCTTGTAACACACATCATTAATATTAATCAAGCAGGACGTAGGGTTTTACCTCCATCAAGAGGGCCCGAACCTGGGTAAAACATCGTGTCCCTTGTCTCCCGTTACCATAAGCCTAGACGCACAGTTCGGGACCCCCTACCCGAGATCCACCGGTTTTGACACCGACAGTCGGTGTGGGGGATGTGGGTCGCGGAGATCACCGACCACGACACCCACTAGCGCATTTGGGTCGGATCTCCTCACTCAGCGGTGCAGGCAGCGCGAGAATACAACATAGTGCCGGTCCAACTCCACTGTCCAATGCCCGCGCAACTTCCCCGATGGCCTGCCGCAGTTGGTGCCCATCGACCCCCGGGTAGCCATCACACGGGAGATGCGGGAATACCAGGAGGCTCGCGAGTGCCTAGAGGCAGAGCAAGTCGGCAAGGCGTACATGCTTAGCTCCGCCACCTGTACCCGGAGCGTGTCGAGGTGGAGCGCTGACTGTACGAGTAGTACAAGGCTGGGCCGACAAAGGTCATCGACCTTTACTCTAGCGACTCTAACAATGACGACGGTGGCAACGGAGTGGTCTAGGGCGGTGTCGGCGACAAAGGCCATGGTGGTGGAGTTGGAGAAAATGCGTCGTTTACCAAATCGGACTGGAAGAGGTTGGAAAAGAGAGCGATAGGGAGTAGTTTTATTTAGTTTGTATGCAATCTAGTTTATTTTCATTTAAGTTATGTAAAATGTTTCGAATCAAGTTTTATGTAGTTGTCCAAATCAAATTTGCACCGAGTTTGTGTTGATTTTTTAAGGAGTTAAGTTTAGGTGATCGTTTCTAATAGAAAAAGTTAGGGCAACAGATGATAGCGACTCGCCAAACTCGAATTGGCATAGACAGATCGGATCAAATAGCCTTTCTTCCATCAATAGAAATTGCTTTGATTTCGCAGTTAAAGAGGATGGTGGGGCAACCTCTCTACATCTGCGGGCCGACTGGCTAGCCCCAACGGTTCCATTCCAATAAATCTGACCTAATCCGCCGAGCTGGCTAACCAACTAATCCACTAAAGAACTTATTTCCTGCGTCAGGACAAGAGTCCAAATCAACAAATGGAACATGAATATTGATCATAATGATATCATGGAAATGTTGCACGGAGCCATATATATAGAAATGAAATGACACTTTTCTAGAAGAGCAAATTATAGGAGATAGTTAGGGATGCTCTAAGAGACAAGGAGATTGCATGTGTGATTGTCATATGCCCCTAGGCTGGTCCTGGCCTCGCCTTATAAGGAATGACAAGGCTTAGGTTACACAAACCTAGTCGAATCCTGCCAACCAAACTGTCCGAATGAATCTGTGGGTTCAAGTCTTGGAAGCCAAGTTGATGTGGCTTATGGAAGAAAGCCCACTGACGGGACGAGAGGCATGGGCCATAGCTGGGCCCGAAGGCTGACCTTTGAAGGAAATATGCCCTAGAGGCAATAATAAAGTTATTATTTATTTCCTCATATCATGATAAATGTTTATTATTCATGCTAGAATTGTATTAACTGGAAACATGATACATGTGTGAATACATAGACAAACTTAATGTCACTAGTATGCCTCTACTTGACTAGCTCATTAATCAAAGATGGTTATGTTTCCTAACCATAGACATGTGTTGTCATTTGATTAACGGGATCACATCATTAGGAGAATAATGTGATTGACTTGACCCATTCCGTTAGCTTAGCACTTGATCGTTTAGTATGTTGCTATTGCTTTCTTCATGACTTATACAAGTTCCTACAACTATGAGATTATGCAACTCCCGTTTACCAGAGAACACTTTGTGTGCTACCAAACGTCACAACATAACTGGGTGATTATAAAGGAGCTCTACAGGTGTCTCCAAAGGTACATGTTGAGTTGGCGTATTTCGAGATTAGGTTTTGTCACTCTGATTGTCGGAGAGGTATCTCTGGGCCCTCTCGGTAATGCACATCACTATAAGCCTTGCAAGCAATGTAGCTAATGAGTTAGTTACGGAATGATGCATTACGTAACGAGTAAAGAGACTTGCCGGTAACGAGATTGAACTAGGTATTGGGACACCGACAATCAAATCTCGGGCAAGTAACATACCGATGACAAAAGGAACAACGTACGTTGTTATGCGGTTTGACCGATAAAGATCTTCGTAGAATATGTAGGAGCCAATATGAGCATCCAGGTTCCACTATTGGTTATTGACCGGAAACGGTTCTCGGTCATGTCTACATAGTTCTCGAACCCGTAGGTTCCGCACGCTTAAGGTTTCGTTGACAGTTTTATTATGAGTTTATGAGTTTTGATGTACCGAAGATTGCTTCAAGTCCCGGATTTGATCATGGACATGACGAGGAGTCTCAAAATGGTCGAGACATAAAGATCGATATATTGGACGACTATATTTGGACACCGGAAAGGTTCCGGGTGAGATTGGGACAATACCGGAGCACAGGGAGGTTATCGGAACCCCCCGGGAGGTATATGGGCCTTATTGGCCTTAGTGGAAAGGAGGGGAAAGGAGCAAAGGACGCCCCCCAAGCTCAATCCGAATTGGGAGGGGGGCCATCCCCCCTTTCCTTCTTCCCTCCCTCTTCTTCCTTCCCTCTCCCTCTCCTAATAGGAAAGGGGGGAGTCCTACTCCTAGTGGGGGGTTGGACTCCCCCCCTAGGGCGCGCCACCCCCTTGGTCGGCCCCCTCCTCCACTCCTTTATATACAGGGGAGGGGGGAACCCCATAGACACAACAATTGATCTCCTGATCTCTTAGCCGTGTGCGGTGCCCCCTTCCACCATAGTTCTCCTCGATAATATTGTAGCGGTGCTTAGGCAAAGCCCTGCAACGGTAGAACATCAAGATTGTCACCATGCCGTCGTGCTGACGAAACTCTTCCCCGACATTCTGCTGGATCGGAGTACAGGGAACGTCCTCGAGTTGAACGTGTGCTAGAAATCGGAGGTGTCGTAGTTTCGGTGCTTGATCAGTCGGGCCGTGAAGACGTACGACTACATCAACCGCGTTGTTCTAATGCTTCCACTTTCGGTCTACAAGGGTACGTGGATAACACTCTCCCCTCTCGTTGCTATGCATCACCATGATCTTGCGTGTGCGTAGGATTTTTTTTGAAATTACTACGTTCCCCAACAGTGGCATCCGAGCCTGGTTTTATGCGTAGATGTTATATGCACGAGTAGAACACAAGCGAGTTGTGGGCGATACAAGTCATACTGCTTACCAGCATGGCATACTTTGGTTCGACGGTATTGTTGGATGAAGCGGCCCGGACCGACATTACGCGTACGCTTACGCGAGACTGGTTCTACCGACGTGCTTTGCACACAGGTGGTTGGCGGGTGTCTGTTTCTCCAACTTTAGTTGAACCGAGTGTGGCTACGCCCGGTCCTTGCGAAGGTTAAAACAGCACTAACTTGACGAACTATCGTTGTGGTTTTGATGCGTAGGTAAGAACGGTTCTTGCTCAGCCCATAGCAGCCACATAAAAATTGCAACAACAAAGTAGAGGACGTCTAACTTGTTTTTGCAGGGCATGTTGTGATGTGATATGGTCAAGACGTGATGCTATATTTTATTGTATGAGATGATCATGTTTTGTAACCAAGTTATCGGCAACTAGCAGGAGCCATATGGTTGTCGCTTTATTGTATGAAATGCAAACGCCCTATAATTGCTTTACTTTATCACTAAGCGGTAGCGATAGTCGTAGAAGCAATAGATGGCATAACGACAACAATGCTACGATGGAGATCAAGGTGTCGCGCCGGTGACGATGGTGATCACGACGGTGCTTCGGAGATGGAGATCACAAGCACAAGATGATGATGGCCATATCATATCACTTACATTGATTGCATGTGATGTATATCCTTTATGCATCTTATCTTGCTTTGATTGACGGTAGCATTTTAAGATGATCTCTCACTAATTATCAAGAAGTATTCTCCCTGAGTATGCACCATTGCAAAAGTTCTTCGTGCTGAAACACCACGTGATGATCGGGTGTGATAGGCTCTACGTTCAAATACAACGGGTGCAAAACAGTTACACATGCGGAACACTCAGGTTAAACTTGACGAGCCTAGCATATACAGATATGGCCTCGGAACACGGAGACCGAAAGGTCGAACGTGAATCATATAGTAGATATGATCAACATAGTGATGTTCACCATTGAAAACTACTCCATCTTACGTGATGCTCGGACATGGTTTATTGGATCACGTGATCACTTAGATGACTAGAGAGATGTCTGTCTAAGTGGGAGTTCTTTAGTAATATGATTAATTAAACTTAAATTTATCATGAACTTAGTACCTGATAGTATTTTTGCTTGTCTATGTTTGTTGTAGATAGATGGCTCGTGCTGTTGTTCCGTTGAATTTTAATGCGTTCCTTGAGAAAGCTAAGTTGAAAGATGATGGTAGCAATTACACAGACTGGGTCCGTAACCTAAGGATTATCCTCATTGCTGCACAGAAGAATTACGTCCTAGAAGCACCGCTGGGTGCCAGGCCTACTGCAGATGCAACTGACGATGTTAAGAACGTCTGGCAGAGCAAAGCTGATGACTACTCGATAGTTCAGTGTGCCATGCTTTACGGCTTAGAGCCGGGACTTCAACGACATTTTGAACATCATGGAGCATATGATATGTTCCAGGAGTTGAAGTTAATATTTCAAGCAAATGCCTGGGTTGAGAGATATGAAGTCTCCAATAAGTTCTATAGCTGCAAGATGGAGGAGAATAGTTCTGTCAGTGAACATATACTCAAAATGTCTGGGTATAATAATCACTTGATTCAATTGGGAGTTAATCTTCCTGATGATAGTGTCATTGACAGAATTCTTCAATCACTGCCGCCAAGCTACAAGAGCTTTGTGATGAACTATAATATGCAAGGGATGGACAAGACTATTCCCGAGCTCTTCGCAATGCTAAAGGCTGCGGAGGTAGAAATCAAGAAGGAGCATCAAGTGTTGATGGTCAATAAGACCACCAGTTTCAAGAAAAAGGGTAAAGGGAAGAAGAAGGGGAACTTCAAGAAGAATAGCAAACAAGTTGCTGCTCAAGAGAAGAAACCCAAATCTGGACCTAAGCCTGAGACTGAGTGCTCCTACTGCAAGTAGACTGGAGACTGGAAGCGGAACTGCCCCAAGTATTTGGCGGATAAGAAGGATGGCAAGGTGAACAAAGGTATATGTGATATACATGTTATTGATGTGTACCTGGGTATTTGATATTGGTTCTGTTGCTAATATTTGCAACTCGAAACAGGGACTATGGATTAAGCGAAGATTGGCTAAGGACGAGGTGATGATGCGCGTGGGAAATGGTTCCAAAGTCGATGTGATCGCGGTCGGCACGCTACCTCTACATCTACCTTCGGGATTAGTTTTAGACCTGAATAATTGTTATTTGGTGCCAGCGTTGAGCATGAACATTATATCTGGATCTTGTTTGATGCGAGACGGTTATTCATTTGAATCAGAGAATAATGGTTGTTCTATTTATATGAGTAATATCTTTTATGGTCATGCACCCTTGAAGAGTGGTCTATTTTTATTAAATCTCGATAGTAGTGATACACATATTCATAATGTTGAAGCCAAAAGATGCAGAGTTGATAATGATAGTGCAACTTATTTGTGGCACTGCCGTTTGGGTCATATTGGTGTAAAGCGCATGAAGAAACTCCATAGTGATGGACTTCTGGAATCACTTGATTATGAATCACTTGGTACTTGCGAACCGTGCCTCATGGGCAAGATGACTAAAACGCCGTTCTCCGGAACTATGGAGCGAGCAACTGATTTGTTGGAAATCATACATACTGATGTGTGTGGTCCAATGAATGTTGAGTCTCGCGGCGGGTATCGTTATTTTCTCACCTTCACAGATGATTTGAGTAGATATGGGTATATCTACTTAATGAAACACAAGTCTGAAACATTTGAAAAGTTCAAAGAATTTCAGAGTGAAGTGGAAAATCATCGTAACAAGAAAATAAAGTTTCTACGATCCGATCGTGGAGGACAATATTTGAGTTACGAGTTTGGTTTACATTTGAAACAATGCGGAATAGTTTCACAACTCACAACACCCGGAACACCACAGCGTAATGGTGTGTTCGAACGTCGTATCGTACTTTACTGGATATTGTGTGATCTATGATGTCTCTTACTGATTTACCGCTATCGTTTTGGGGTTATGCTTTAGAGACGGCCGCATTCACGTTAAATAGGGCACCATCAAAATCCGTTGAGATGACGCCTTATGAACTATGGTTTGGCAAGAAACCAAAGTTGTCGTTTCTTAAAGTTTGGGGTTGCGATGCTTATGTGAAGAAACTTCAACCAGATAAGCTCGAACCCAAATCGGAGAAATGTGTCTTCATAGGATACCGAAAAGAGACTATTGGGTACACCTTCTATCACAGATCTGAAGGCAAGACTTTTGTTGCTAAATTCGGATCCTTTCTAGAGAAGGAGTTTCTCTCGAAAGAAGTGAGTGGGAGGAAAGTAGAACTTGATGAGGTAAATGTACCTGCTCCCTTATTGGAAAGTAGTTCATCACAAAAACCGGTTCCTGTGACAACTACACCAATCAGTGAGGAAGCTAATGATATTGATCATGAAACTTCAGATCAAGTTACTACCAAACCTCGTAGGTCAACCAGAGTAAGATCCGCACCAGAGTGGTACGGTAATCCTATTCTGGAAGTCATGTTACTTGACCATGGCGAACCTACGAACTATGAGGAAGCGATGATGAGCCCAGATTCCGCAAAATGGCTTGAGGCCATGAAATCTGAGATGGGATCCATGTATGAGAACAAAGTATGGACTTTGGTTGACTTGCCCGATGATCATCAAGCCATCGAGAATAAATGGATCTTCAAGAAGAAGACTGACGGTGATGGTAATGTAACTGTCTACAAAGCTCGACTTGTTATGAAAGGTTTTTGACAAGTTCAGGGGGTTGACTACGATGAGACTTTCTCACCCGTAGAGATGCTTAAGTCTGTCCGAATCATGTTAGCAATTTCCGCATTTTATGATTATGAAATATGGCAAATGGATGTCAAAACTGCATTCCTGAATGGATTTCTGGAAGAAGAGTTGTATATGATGCAAACGGAAGGTTTTCTTGATCCAAAAGGTGCTAACAAAGTGTGCAAGCTCCAGCAATCCATTTATGGATTGGTGCAAGCCTCTCGGAGTCGGAATAAATGCTTTGATAGTGTGATCAAAGCATATGGTTTTATACAGACTTTTGGAGAAGCCTGTATTTACAAGAAAGTGAGTGGGAGCTCTGTAGCATTTCTGATATTATATGTGGACAACATATTGTTGATTGGAAATGATATAGAATTTCCAGATAGCATAAAGGGATACTTGAATAAAAGTTTTTCGATGAAAGACCTCGGTGAAGTTGCTTACATATTGGGCATCAAGATCTATAGAGATAGATCAAGACGCTTAATTGGACTTTCACAAAGCACATACCTTGATAAAGTTTTGAAAAAGTTCAAAATGGATCAGGCAAAGAAAGGGTTCTTGCCTATATTACAAGGTGTGAAGTTGAGTCAGACTCAAAGCCCGACCACAGCAGAAGATAGAGAGAAAATGAAAGATGTTCCCTATGCTTCAGCCATAGGCTCTATCATGTATGCAATGTTGTGTACCAGACCTGATGTATGCTTAGCAATAAGTTTAGCAGGGAGGTACCAAAGTAATCCAGGAGTGGATCACTGTACAGCGGTCAAGAATATCTTGAAATACCTGAAAAGGACTAAGGATATGTTTCTCGTTTATGGAGGTGACAAAGAGCTAGTCGTAAATGGTTACGTCGATGCAAGCTTTGACACTGATCCGGGCGATTCTAAATCGCAAACCAGATACGTGTTTATATTGAATGGTAGAGCTGTCAGTTGGTGCAGTTCTAAACAACGCGTCGTGGCGGGATCTACATGCGAAGCGGAGTACATAGCTGCTTCGGAAGCAGCAAATGAAGGAGTCTGGATGAAGGAGTTCATTTCCGATCTAGGTGTCATACCTAGTGCATAGGGACCAATGAAGATCTTCTGTGACAATACTAGTGCAATTGCCTTGGCAAAGGAATCCAGATTTCACAAGAGGACCAAGCACATCAAGAGACGCTTCAATTCAATCCGGGACCAAGTCCAGGTGGGAGACATACAGATTTGCAAGATACATATGGATCTGAATGTTGCAGACCCGTTGACTAAGCCTCTTCCACGAGCAAAACATGATCAGCACCAAGACTCCATGGGTGTTAGAATCATTACTGTGTAATCTAGATTATTGACTCTAGTGCAAGTGGGAGACTGAAGGAAATATGCCCTAGAGGCAATAATAAAGTTATTATTTATTTCCTCATATCATGATAAATGTTTATTATTCATGCTAGAATTGTATTAACCGGAAACATGATACATGTGTGAATATATAGATAAACTTAATGTCACTAGTATACCTCTACTTGACTAGCTCATTAATCAAAGATGGTTATGTTTCCTAACCATAGACATGTGTTTTCATTTGATTAACGGGATCACATCATTAGGAGAATGATGTGATTGACTTGATGAAAGGATCGAGATGGACCTAGAGGGGGGGGGGGGTGAATAGGTACAATTACCAAATTTTAATTATTACTTAGCAATTTTAGGCAATACTGCGGAATATGAAGATGAGCCTAACAATTGCAAGTGAGTACTAAGTACTAAGCAAGTAACACAAGCACGCAAGTAAGCAAGCACAATATGAATACTTAAGTGCAAAGAGACAAGTAACCACAAGTATAGAGTTAGGGTTAGGAATAACCGCAACTCCGGGAGACGAGGATGTATGTCGATGTTCACTTCCTTGGAGGGAAGCTAGTCACTGTTAGAGAGGTGGATGTTACCATGAAGGCACACCAATGCCACGAAGGCTCACCCTATTCTCCCTTTGAGACAACACCACGGAGGCGTTTCTCAACCACTAGTGGTAGACCTTGGGGTGGTCTCCAAACCCTCACAAACTTTTTCGAGGGTAATCACAAAGTTCGATTCCTCTCCGAATGACTCCTACCGCCTAGGAGTCTTCAACCTCCAAGAGTAACAAGAACGATGGGGGAAAGCTCAAAACTTGCTCAAATCACGAATTCCTTCGGTGCAAAGAAGGAGAAGGAGTGGATCTATCACTTGATTGGACAACTTCTCACAAATGCTCTCAAATCCCTTGGGGATCTAAGATTTGGTGTGGAGGAGTGAGAGAGAGTAAGAAATGTGTTCTAGGGTTTGTTCAAAGTGAGTGGTCAGTGTCGTGGTTCTAAGTCTGACAGTAGAGTGGGGGGTAGGTATAGAGAGGCAAGGTCCTAGCTATGGAGAGGTTGTAACACAAGAGATGTACGAGTTCAGGCCCTTCTCGGAGGAAGTAAAAGCCCTACGTCTCGGAGCCCGGAGGCGGTCGAGTGGATTATGTGTATATGAGTTACAGGGTGCCGAACCCTTCTGCCTGTGGAGGGGGGTGGCTTATATAGAGTGCGCCAGGACCCCAGCCAGCCCACGTAATGAAGGGTTTAAGGTGTATTTAGTCCGGGGCGTTACTGGTAACGTCCCACATAAAGTGTCTTAACTATCATAAAGTCTACTTAACTACAGGCCGTTGCAGTGCAGAGTGCCTTTTGACCTCCTGGTAGTCGAGTGAGTCTTTGTGGTCGAGTCCTTCAAGTCAGTCGAGTGAATCCCTTGTTGGTCGACTGGAAGGTGACCTCTTCTAAGGGTGTCCTTGGGCAGGGTACTTAGATCAGGTCTGTGACCCTACCCTAGGTACATGACCCCATCATTAGCCCCCGAATGGATTGAGGCTTTGAGTGACGGAGGAGTTGATGCTGTTTCCGATTGACCTTTGCACACTGGTCGTGCGTTGTCCTGAATCCAGAGAATCTCTTCGTTGATAGTGAGCAACTTGTCTTCAGTCGACTCGATCCATTCTTTTCTTTTGTCGAGTGATCTTTCGGGCTTCGTCGATTTCCGAGCGACGGATCGCAGGAAATCCCGCGCCTGACAGACTGATCTACCGTTAGCGGATTCCGCGGGATGCGAAATTTGGGGAAACGCGCGAAGCGGAGTGGACTGCGGCATTCGGATGGGACGGGACATAGACGCCTCGATTCTCGCGCTGCTTTCTTCGCCACGTATCTCGCCCGTGTAACAGTTCCAGGATATGATTAGATCTGCCGGGTCCACCTCTCATCCACTCGGAAGGGATCTTATAAATGCGCCCGACGGGGTTTTTTTGAACAGTGTCTCAGCATTCTCTCTCTCTGCCTCCTTCGTCTTCGCCCAACGCGCTCGCTCTTGCCCCCGCACCACTTCTCCTCACGCGCCCCGCCGGAAGCCATGGTCAAGGAGAAGACGGCGGCGCTGGAGCGCGCGAAGAAGGCGTCGGCGACGGAGAAGGCGAAGGGGAGATCCACCAGCCGCGGTGGGTCTTCGTCCAGATCCATCCTGCCGAAAGGCTGGGTCCAGGGAGATTGGATCCAGTCGACCATCTCGGAGAAGGACCTCCTCGACATGGCCAACGAGGGCCTGATCCCCCATGGGGCTGCGAGGCTTCCGAGGAAAGAGTGGCAGCCCCAGCCGGAAGAGGGTGAGTGCGTGCTTCTGGCTACCCATGTCGACCGCGGATTCTCTTTGCCGCCGAGCGTTTTCTTCCGTGGTTTCTTGAACTTTTTTGGAGCGCAACTCCACCACTTCACCCCGAATTCTATCACCTATCTTGCCGCGTTTGTGTCCATGTGCGAGAGTTTTCTGGGCTGTCGACCGCACTGGGGCTTGTTCAAGCACATATTCACATGTCGCTCTCAAACTGTGAAGAAGGCGAGTCCAGGCGACGAAAGAACCCGAGTGGTCCAAATGTGTGGAGGTCTGGGGATCCAGGTGAGAAACAAGAGCACCTTCCCAGCTATGACATTTCCCGAGTCAGTCAGAGGCTGGCAGTCGACCTGGTTCTACTGCCAGGACGAGTCGACACCGGGGCAGTCGAGTGGGCTCCCTCCATTTACCATGGACCGAGTGAACAAGCCCTCCTCCCTGAAGCTGATTCCGGAGGAGAAAGCTCGTGAAGATGTTGATGGAGCGCGTAGTTCAGTTGGTTCGGGAGGGAGTGACGGGCATGGATCTCCTGGAAGTTTTCCTTAGGCGCCGAATCCAGCCTCTTCAGTTCCGGAGCCACTACATGTGGTTGTACTGTGGGACTGAGGACGTGACTCGGGTTAACCCAGAAATAGTCGACGATGCCACTCTGGAAAGGTGGATGGCCGCTGTTACTGGGAACAAGGATAACCCTCGCGGAGCCAGAAGGATTCCTCCACTCGACTGCCACAGTGACCCAAACAAGGTATGTCTGCTCCACTTCCCATTGTATTTTTGTCGTATTTATTTCTGTTTTCTCTGCCGATCGGTCGACTGATCTTTCTCTTGTTGTCCATCAGGCCCTCACTGATCTGTACTCAATGCCCAACGGAGCGCAGGCTCCGACTGAGGAGGGAGAAGCGAGCGGGGGCGAGAGTCAGGAGGAGGAGTGGGACTCGGACGCCGCCGAGGCCGATGATGATGACGATGACGATGATGATGATGACGATGAGGACAGCGAAGAGGAGGAGGAGGAGGAGGTCGCACCACCGCGCTCGGAAAGGCGGTCGAAACTTGTTCATGACCCTGCGACTGAACGCGGCGAGGGGGTCGCGACTGTTACTCAGTCGACCAAGCGCCCCCGGACCACCTCTCCGGCGCCGACTGAAAAGGCGCTGAAGCAGCCCAGGGCAGCCCCGTCGAAGCCGACCAAGCACCTGCCGAAGATGAAGGTGTCCATCCCCACCATATCAGGGTAATCATATTGCTTACGTCTTCTTGTTTTGTGTGGACTTTATCTCTGGTTGGCGCTGGAGTTAGTCGACTGACTCTTTGGAGTTGCAGTGCTGCTACTTCTGAGACCTCAGCCCGGGCTGACGACCATGCGATGGAGGACGCAGCAACCTCAAAACCTGGTATTATACTCTTAACACCGTTTCTAGTCGACTGACTCATGATCTCTGATTCTGATTCTTTTCTGTAGCTCCATCCAATGTTGTTATCACTCTCCCTGATGACGATAAAGACGAGGAACCACTAAAGCACAGAATGAGAAGGAAAGCGTCTGCCAGCAGGGTGCCCTAGGATGTGACGGTGCCTGAGACTCTGGTCGCGGAGGAGGAGAACACCACTCGACACACTGTGTCCTTCGCAGATCCGCTGACGAGTGCTCCGCAGCCCTCCCTCTTCACGACGCACCACGTCCCAGAGGACCAAGCTGGCGCCGCGAAGGAGGCGATACGCCAGGCAGGGATCATGATGGAGCAGTTGAAGACCATCCGGGATGCGAGCCAGGCAGCTTATGACGCCAGTTCCGCCCTTCAAAGGAATGTTCAGGTCAGTCGACCACCACTTGTTCTGTTAGGATATGCTATCAAAAAACTTTTCTTTCCAGAATTTATAGTAGTCACCCACTGGGTGTGTTGATTTAAACTCCGTGTTAGCGGGGGCACGCTGAGTGCACCCGCTGGGTGTAGTCCCCAAGGCTAAGGTCGACTGCTGGCAGTCGGCCTTAGGCTTTATAATTTCAGTCTCTCCGTCATTCGACTACGGCGAATGGATTTCGCAAACCGGTGGGGGCACGCTGAGTGCACCCACTGGGTGTATTCCCCGAGACTGTGGTCGACTGCTGGCAGTCGGTTACAGTCTTAGAGAATACATCTTGTTTTTTTTTGAGGTCGACTGGTCGACTCTGTCTTCAAATAGGATTAGTGGGGGCACGCTGAGTGCACCCACTGGGTGTAGTCCCCAAGGCTAAGGTCGACTGCTGGCAGTCGGCCTTAGGCTTTATAATTTCAGTCTTTCCATCATTCGACTAAGGCGACTAGGTTTCACAAACCGGTCGACTGGTCGACTCTGTCTTCGACTGGTCGATTAGTGGGGGCACGCTGAGTGCACCCACTGGGTGTAGTCCCCGAGACTACGGTCGAATGCTCGTATTCGGCTGTAGTCTTAGAAATGCGTGATTTTCCTTTTTCACTCGAAAGTGAATTATATTTGACATTTTAGTCGATTGGTTCTTCGCAGAACTCCTGTGATCTTGTGGCTCGCTACTCTGTGCTGGAAAACAAGCACATTCAGCTCGAGCTGAATTTGAAGCTGGTTCAGGAGAATCTGACTAAGGCAAAGGAGGAGACCGAAGGTATGTTTGGTGAGACCTTGACGACTGCTTTTTCCCTTTATTTGTTTCAAAATCTGATCTTGCTGTAACTTGCAGGTAAGGTGAGGGAGGCCGAACGGAAGAAGGACCTTGAACTAGCTGAGAAGATCAAGCTTGTTGACAAGAAGTTAGCTTCAGTCGCCAAGCTTGAGCAAGAAAATGCCAATCTGAAAGCTGCTCTTGGGAAGAAAAAAGATCTGGAGGCCTTCCTGAATGGTCTTGCCAAGAAGTTGTTTCTTATGCTTGAAGGTAAATCTCTATGCTCGGCGATCATTTCCAACCGTGGTTTTTCCATTCGACCATTGCCTTGACTCGGTAATCATCCTTGCAGAATTTTGTCAAAACTTTGAAGAAGAAACTAGCCGGCTGGAACCAAACCTTGACCCCGTCAATTCTCCGATGGACGACGAAGCTGCCATGAATGTTTTCAGACTGGAGTCCCGTGTTGCAGCTGTCGTGGACTATCTTGCAAGGCTGAAGGTCGCCACATCTCGCATCGACTCGACGCTCTGGCCCAGGGAGACTCTTCAGAATGACCTTGAGTCGCTGATGGCTCGCTTGAACACGATCCCTGGTCGAGTGCAGGAGTGGAAAAAATCCTCGGCTCGGTGCGGTGCAGATGTTGCTCTGTGTCTGGCCCGAGTTCACTGCAAAGATGCGCGAGAAGACAAGCTGGCGGCCCTCCGGGTGGCCAACACCAAGAAACACGACTTCAAGTCCTTTATGGAAACTTTCCTTGCGGCTGCCACTCGGATCGCAGATGGGATTGATCTTGATGAGTTTGTTGCACCTTCCAGCCCTCCACAGGAGGGGTAAAAAACTTCTTCTAAGCTCGACGCTTTAAATTTGCCTCGGTATGCCGAGTGGAATTGTAACCGATAAACCTTAACGGGCTTAGCGCCTGAGCACTTCCGGTTCCTTTAGGTATCGATCCGAACTTGAATTTGTCGTTTGAATATGATTGCTCTTGGCTCGAAATGTCTTTTGCAGGTTCAAAGCAGGGCGCTTACTGCAATCAACTTATTCCTTAATCCACTTAGGTGAGCGCTGGGCTGCAGCTAAGCCTCCGAGTGGAAGTCTGGCTTATCACTCGGAAGGATTTTCATAACTTAGGCGAGCACTGGGCTGCAGCTAAGCCCCCGAGTGAGAGGTTTGC